>NC_136486.1:128594682-128722182 GCF_053919585.1 Euprymna scolopes | reverse complement strand
ATTAGCCTGTTATACCATACATCCCAACCGAAAGATCTTTTTAAGGGGATTTTGACAGAGAAGCCAAAAAAACGACTATGCAAAAATAAATATGCAATAAATGTTATTGTAGCCAATACAAGTTAGTCTTATACCTACCTGAGACATGTTTGTGTTTTTACGTAGTTTTAATACTTTTATTTGATCTAAAAAAAAAGTCAGTTTTTACGAGAGAATTTGAATCAAGATGGAGACGGTTATTGTTGTTTATTAAATTCGCGGTTTTTACGTTTCATGAAGTTTCTTTTTTTAATTTGTTTTTTACTCCTGCGCACCTCAAACTTGTGCATTTTTCTTGGGTTGCATGGATTCTGATACTTATGCAATCTGACATTCCAAAAAAAACATTTTTATGTTTTTCGGGTTCCGTTTTTCTTTAGGGGATTTACATTTTTAAGCTTGGGTAGTTAACATTCCAAACAAATCGCTTTAACTTTTTGTTTGTTTTTGGTGGGGGGGGCGGTTAGTTTTGGCCGCCACTAGCCCCTGTGAAAAATAAAAGGGGGGTTAATGATTGCTCAAGAGAGGGAGAGCGGTGTGCACTTACCTTGCTTACTAACAAAAAAAGAGTGTCTTGCCTTCTCTGCCCTTTTTTTTTTTTAAAGCTTTTGTTTCACAGGTCAGATGATAGTTAATCACATGACCTTTTGGTTATTTAGAGGGAGATTCTTCCCAGTGGTCAAGTTTTTTTCCAGATGCATTTGTGGCTGATGCCGGAAGCTATTCTTTGATTACCTACGCTTTGCTGGCTAGCAATTGTTAACTGACTGTCACGTCGCGGAAGGGGGCAATTCTTTCGCAACTTAAGGTAGGTGCACATTTCTTCCTTTCCTCGACTGAGCAGTCATTGGATTTTAAGGGAAAATTAATTTTTTCACTTTTCTTCAAGAAATGTGAACACAAAATTTGCTTTGAAATGTGCAAAAATTAACTACACCCCACAAAAAACGGAAAAAGTAAACAATATATTTGGAATTTCAAACTGCACAAGAAACACAAGTTTCTGAGGTGTGCACAGAATAAAATCTCCTGATTGTTACCGTTTATGTAAGTGTAATTGATTGTATCTTTCTTGCACTTTGTTCAATGGGTGTATTTGTCAGATTTTCACGAGTTTGGTTGCTCTTATAATTATTGGAATGATGGAGATCTTAGAGTCCAATTTCTTTTCTTGTCCTTTATAAGTCTTTAATATGTCATTATCTTTTAGAGTGCATTTGAATATGTTCCGTATATATATTTGGTGCTAATGCAGAGAGTGATCCGCGCTATTTTTTTTTAAATCGTATTTCTACGTTTAATTAAAGTTTTCTTTTTATTCAATTGCAAGGTTAAAGTACAGAATGGGTACAAAACACTTTCCCCTCCCCATGTTAAGAATGGCTTTTTAAATAACGTTATTATTTCAGCACTGATCACTCTCTGTATGAGTACCTTCGTTCAAACAGAAACGAAGATTATGATATATACACAGACAACCATTAGGTTTGTTTCTGATTGAATTATAGTTTTAACTAATTAAAATCTCGGTTTTTATACTATTACGAGCCGTTCTGAAATAATAGCGTTATTATTTAGAAACATTTTTAACAGAGAGAGGAAGGCGCTTTGTAACTATTCTGTACTTTCACCTAATAATTTAATATGTGGAGGGAATTATTTTGAGGGTAAAGGTCATAACCAAGTGCTTGCGTAAGCTTCGAGGAGTTGCAAAGGATAACCATACTGGGGTTTAGTAACAAAGTAAGGTAACAAGGAGAGCAACCAGTAACTAAGGTTATGCCAACCGTTCGCAGCACTTCATAAACACAACTGCCCACTAGACATAGGTACGTTCCTTTTATAACAAAAGATTCGTGCCTCCCACTACTCCAAGTCTATATAACGCTCGTCCTCTTAAACACTCAGATTGGAATTCCGCCCTCGAAGCCAGCGTCACCACGTAAGGAATCCTCTTTTTTATTTTTTCAGATACTTTAAAACTTGAATTAACTCTGAAATATCGTCAAAAATAGAAGGGTCTGTGTTCTGCATAAGTATCAAAAGCTCTAGAAATCTAAAACACATTTTGCATACACAATCAGAAGTCACCCTCGTCTATAATAACAGCATTGAACACCTTTTCTTGTACTTATCAAATTTCTGCCATGCAAAGAAAGGCCAGCTGTCAACTACGTAATCGTAATATAATTTAATTCATTAAAACTGGATCGCATTAATGTAATTTACTACAAGATAGAAACCGAACTTAATCGCATTAATTATTTTAGTGTTACACAGAATATAACAAAATCGTTTTCTTCGTGCTTTTAATTGTTCTAGTCGGTCAGGATTTAATCTGCACATGATCGGAGGTTTGTTTACATTTATTTAGGTCGGGGTGGGCGGGTATTATTTTTATTTTCTACTAGGTTTTATCAGTTTTAATCCTTAGTTATCTATACTGAATTCATTTGATTTTCTCAATTTCTGAGAACTTTGTATTTATAACTCCAGGGAAGATTACCTTACTTTTCATTATTCAAATTTATTATCCATCAAATACGTTTCACCGCCTGCTCTCATACATTTGTCTAGTTTATAAAACGTCTATGCAAAGTATAGTCTAACTTTGGGAGAGGTCAAATAAATTGGAACTCATGCAGTTTAGCAAAGACCTTAAAACACAAAGATAAAGATTTTTGTCCGTTCGTTATTGTATGCAGTTGATAAAAATCGTCTAATTATGTTTTTGAAAATTAAAAAAACATTTTTTTACATGAGGCTGAACGTCAGAAAACGACATTATCTTTTCACTAACCTAATAAAAAAAATTTTCCAGAGAAAAAACAAATTTTAGTCAGGACGATCGTGACGACACCCATCCCAAAAATTTCAGCATCAAGGAGAGGGGGTACAGGGCAGATAACTCCATCTAATTCTTTAAGTTTATCAAAACACACATGAAAGTCTATTTTTCTTATTAATAAATTTTGAAACGATTGTTTGAAATATGAAAAAACAAAAGTAATACCTAAAATTATAAAAGGTACTAGTGCAGAGAGTGATCCGGACGTAAATAATAACGTTATTTAAAAAGCCATTCTTAACATGGGGATGGGTTTTTGTACCCATTCTATACTTTAACCTTACAGTTGAATAATAAGAAAAAACTTTAAACTTGAAAATACGATTTTAAAAATAGCACGGATCACTGTCTGAACTAGCACCTTATTAAAAAAATTGACAAAATTTGACATTTTCATGATTTTAAAATAATTTTTGGTATTTCCTTAGGCTTTGTTTTTTTTTCTTTCTCTTTCAAACAATCGTGCCAAAATGTATTAAGGGGATTATTAGAATGCCATGTTCGTTTACATATACTTCAAGAACTAAGGAGTTATCTCCACCACACATTCTTTTTGTATCTGAAATTTCCGCGATGGCTTTTGTCGCGATCGTTCTTAGTAAAATTTGATTTTTCTTCAAAAAAAAAAACAAAAAACAAAATAAAAACTTGATCGAATTAATCGATTTTTAAAAAATTAGAACATCTTATAACAGGCACGTATATCAGATGTTCCATTATCTTCGGGTGTTAATGTATTTGCTAAACTCCGTAAACACCAGAAAATTTGTTATTGCTTTCAACCGAACCAACCCGACTTTGGTACTTATGTATTTTTGGTACCGTGCTGAAATAATAGCGTTATTTCGAAAGCCATTCTTGCCATGGGGAGAGGGTGTTTTGTAACTATTATGTGCTTCTACCTAACAATTTTATAAAAAGATATCGCGAAACTTGAATTTAGCCTGAAATAACTATTTTAAAATAGCGCGGTACAAAAATACATAAGTACTCCGCCTTTTACCGAACTAAGCCTAAAATTTGGGTTAAAACAAAAACACGTTCGGTCCAAATTCTGCAAAACTAAAAAAAAAATTATATTGAATTTTAATATTAAATTAAAATATTGACAAAAGATAATATTTTTCCATGCAATTTAAAAATATAAAATAGCAATGAGAAAATAGTCGGAGGAATAGCTTTAGGGTTCACAGGAGAAAGTTTAAACTTGCGTTTATCAATTAAAACGTACGTTGTGGTCACGATTTTACATCTACTCGGGCATTTAAAATAGCCGCCACTATTCGATATTTTTAAAATCACGTCGAATAAGTTATGAAGCCACTTAATGTAAGAAGCTAAGAGAATATTACTTTAAGGGTAAAGACTATCAAACAATAAGTATTCTATGGATATATTCTGACACACAAACATTAATTATTGACCCTTTGTAAGTAACATGTGAGAATTAAAGGCGGAAACAAGTAAAGCAAGAATAAAGTCCGTTGAAAGTGAACATAACGTCCACAGTGAGTCTCCTTAAAATAATGTATGAACTAATGTTTTTGATTTTTTTTTTTTATTTAAATTTCATTTAACTGGTCACAGCATATACATTTTTTTGTGAATTTATTCACACTGACTTTTAGCTGTGGGGGTTCAGCTCCTTGGGCTACATAATTCAGGACATAGATTACAAAAGTCGGATAGTGCCTCGATCCGAGATTTTTCATTTTAATTAATAAATTAAAGGTTTACTCTAGGACTCAAAAGTCGCACCATAAACTTTTTAAATTCATAAAATTTTAAAAAGTTTATGGTGCGACTTTATCAATTGGAAAAAGAATTATTGAACATAGTCTTAATCTGGAGTCAGGAATGGTACTACAGTGTAACCCGGACATAAGATACCCGAATATAAGAAATAGCGGATATAAGAGATTTTCTCTGGTCCTAAATTAGAGCCTGTGGTAACGTACAGTGTAAACCGGATATAAGATAGTTGTGGGGATCGGAGAATAAGTCTCTTATATCCAGGTTAGACTGTACTTGAATGTTCCGCAACGGCTCGATTATTTCTAAGTTTGTTCAGTGCACCTATAATGGATATCATTCGTGTCCCGATGAGCCCCCAAATACAGAAGTGGTTTTATAAAATTAAATGTAATTAAATCCTTAACTTTTTGGATACTTCTGTATAAGAGGGCTCATAGGTACGCGAATGATATCCATTATGGTGAAGAATAAAGACTTTTCCCATATAACTTGATTCGACAGGAATCCACAAATGGCTGTCCTCCATTCCCCAATACGTTAAACAGCGGTATTATCTTGTACAGCCTAACTCTAACCCTGTTGAGACAAAATCGAAAAAAATAAAAAAAACTCAAGAGCGTATGCGCACAATGAGGATAATTGTACGATATATTGTTTGTGAAATACACTTTTCCATATTTTAAACGTTGAGTAAGCTGGCTAGTGCAGTAATTGTTAATAAGAATGTTTTTCGACCAACTCTATTCGTGTTTTAACAATTATCGTCTGTTGAATATAATCACAAACAGAAAATTTCGTTGGCCATTTTAATCTTGTGTAAAATATTGCTGATTTGGAATTGTGTAAAGCAGAGTTCGATTAATATATTTTTTCTTTTTACTATGATAGTCTGCAAAACTACCTTCCGAAAAGTCTAAACGAAAGCAAGGAAAAATAAACGTAGAAAAAAAGTATACAATTGACCTTTTGGTGTTGCTGTATATTAAACGGTTTCCCATCCAGAATCGGCATAAAAATAACATAAAAATCTACTAAACGTCAATCCAGTGATTTTTTTCATGAGATTGCATGCATTAATCCGCTTCACGTAGCAGCATTTACTTTATGGACATTTTCTATCAAAATAATCGATGCATTCCGTGATTTTTCACAATTTTTCGATTACGGGAATTGATTTAAATTTTTTTTTTTTTTCAAATTGTCGTAAGAATCAAATTAAAATATAACATTGACAAATCTCTTAAACCAGGAATATTTTATTTAGATTTTTTTTGGGGGGGGTAGCTCAAATCATCGAGATCTTTAAAGGCAGCTGCTTTAAATATGCAAATCAAAATTATTTTATCAAGAAATATATTTATTTTTACACTTCGAAAGCTGGTATCTATTAATGCACGTCTTGCTAAAAACAAACTAGGCGTCTGTAATCAGATGAACATAAAAATCTATTGAAAGTACGAAAGGAATATTACTTTACAAAATAGTATACTCATTTGAGTCATTGGTGCTAATGCAGAGAGTGATCCGCGCTATTTTTTAAATCGTATTTCCAAGTTTAATTAAAGTTTTTTTGTTTGTTTTTTATTCAATTGTAAGGTTAAGGTACAGAATATGTAAAAAAAAAAAAAAAAAAAAAAAACCTTCCCCTCCACATCTTAAGAATGGCTTTTTAAATAATAACGTTATTATTTCAGCACGGATCACTCTCTGCATAAGTACCGAGTTATTTTGACTACTGTTGTAATCTTGGGCGTTATTCTTACAACGCTTCGGTCGATGTACCCTCCTACCTGCTTCAGGTGCATCTTGCTGAACTAAAGATACTTTCTATCCCGTGATGGAACGGATAAAAATGTTAAGTTATAATCTTTTCTGTTCTAAGCGACAAATTTTTCTGGAGATGGAAAGTTCAATCTTCAGCACAGGCGATACTATAAATACAATTACGAATTAGTTGATGCTTCTACCTGGTTTATGATGATGAAATGGAAGCAAGGATTAAATAAAAGGTTCACTTAGAAATCTCGAGTTGGGCAGAAAAAAGTTTAGATTCCAAAGGAGACTCATGAAAAAAAAAAGGTCGAAAACTACATTAGCCGAAACGTTGTAAAAAATAACGTTCAAGATGAGAGTTGTGACTGAATAATACAAATTATCAATTTCTATGTAAAAGATTCCGAAACAAAATTTTATTATGAATATTAATGAATCGCTGCTTACTAAAATCAAAAGGTCAATCTGGAATAAAGAGATTGCTATTAGATGTAGAACAATAATATGAGAGGATTGAAAACCATGGATCAAAAGGACAGGGTGAGATTACTTAGGAACACGGATCGACAAATATTTGTTCACGCTGGACTTGAAAACGGATGTTTTAGTCCGCAAGGATATTGTGTTCAACAGATTGGAAGTTGAGAGACGTTAGATTTTGTACTGGGTGGAGACAAAGTAAGAGTAGATTTTGGGGGGAATGATGGTATTTTCTTGCATATATTCTGAATATATTAAAATGCAGTTTTTTTTTGTTTTATTTTTGTTTTATTTTGCTTTTCCTCCAGAAGAATGCGACAAAAGGTCAGGCGTGAGTTTGTAAAAATGTTTTTGTGGTACTAACTGGATTCAAACTTTTCAGTATTGTTAGCTACTTAGCGTCAAATTCGATTATAGCTTCGGTAGTGTGCTTTATATATAAGTGTATTCACTTATATAGTGCTTAAAATATTCTTATGCACACAATGGTAGACAATGCTTGACGAACATTGTTAAAGAGCATCTCTCCCCCCCCCTCTCTGGCTTTCTTACTCTTTCTATTTTCTCTCTGTGTGTCTCTATTAGAGAATAGAGAAAGAGAGAGGGAGAGGGAGAGAGAGAGAGAGAGAGGTGAATAACGTGGACAGTGGACACGTTTGCAAAAGAAGGGTCAGCTGACCAGATGACGTGGTATCATGTGATGAGGTTAGCTGATTCTTTCTTGGCAGTTGGGTGTTCGGGTGTTGAATAAGACAGACGGCTTTTCAGCTGTCCCCCCCCCTGAGCTGGGGAGGACGCTGACGTGTATCATCAAACAAGCAAGGTTCACCTCCATTCTGTGTCGACCTTTGGAAGGTGAATAAAAACATAAAAACCTTAATTGTCATCTTGGAGTGAATTCTTCATCCAACAGGCCAGCTCCCCTCCAAGAGACAATGAAAACCAGAGGAACAACCGACGACACATGAATAAAGGTATGTTAAAAAAATACATGTACACAAACACACACACACGAAGACATCAAAAATAAACCCATTAGAAACTAGACGATCGTACACGAATCTCCTTGACAAAATCTCCTTTATGACCCCCCCCGAATATATAACATATTCGTTTTGGTGCTCGTGACTAAGTCGCATCACCGATGCGATAATCGAACCTGTGTTTAAGAAAATACAACGTGGAAGCATGGAGATTTAGTGTCAAGAAAAAAGAAATAGACTAAAAAAAAAAAAAAAGAAAAAAAAAGGACAAGAAAAAACAATAAAATGTATGGAAAAAAAAAGAAAAAGAAAGAACAGTAAAAAAAAAAATAGAAATCAACACACACACAACGTAGGGTCCATTAAAACACTAGGCGAATTAGAAAAATAATTAAGAAAAAAAAAAGAAAAAAAAAGAAAAGCAATACACACGTACAACCTTTTCACGAAGAAAGAAAAGGAAGACATACAGACACACAGATGTAAAACTTTATATATAGAAAATAGTTAAAAAAAATATTTATCGTATTGGGAATTAACTCGTTATGAACGAAGAAAAATATCACTTAATGTCAAAATTAGAAGGGAAAACGAAAAATGACCTTATTTTGTAAATTTTTAACAACGGCCAGTGAGAAAACCAAAAAGAAACGAGCCTTACCACAAAGATAAACATGTCAATCAAAAATATGTGTTATGAATATTTCGTGTCATTTTTAAATTGTGAACTAAATGTAACTTTTAATGAAAAACAATATGTACTTTTGATGAAAAACAATGGATAGGTTCTGAAATGTGATTTTTTTTTTCTTTTTTTCACTAATTGAACGATTTTATTTCTTAGGAATTTTTTTTTTTCTTACATGGACAATTTTAGTTCCATCGAGTTGTCTGAGACTTTATAAGTGAGTCGTTTTATTTTATTTTAGAAACGACTGTATTTTAATTGTAAATGTCTAGGTATTTTTTTGTAAACGACTGTGGTTTTTCTTTAATTTTGAATTATGTGGAATGGTAAAAGATGATGCACTATGCAGCCGACCTACTTGCTGACGTGGACAAAATTTTGTTGTTTGGATTTTTGTTATTGCTAAGATGGGACTTTGTGATTGCTTATAGGATATTTTTGGTATTTTTAAATTTATTTTTTATGTAATTGATGTGTTCTAAAATGGTATTGTGCAGGATTTTCTTACTCTGTGACATGTATTTTTTTTCGCAGAATGGGGAGGTGGAATCTTGCTTGTGGGGTCTATGGAAAGAAGGATTAATAAAAGAAAAAATGTGTTTTTAATTAATTAAATAGTAATAATAAAATAGGGAGAAAGAAATAAGATTTAAACAGTGTAATAAATGATTTAAAAAAAAAAAAAAAAAAAAAAGTTTCGGAAGAGTCAAAGGTTCAGTCGGTATTAATTTCAATTTTCGAAAAGTAGAATAAATGTTCTATTCGACATGAGTGACGTTTTAACCACATAAGTAAGGGAGAAAAAAAAAGGATAAATATAGGGTTAAATAAACTATATGAAGAAATGAAAGAAAAAAGTGGGGCGTGAATGGAATTTAATTTCTGTGGCAAGCATGTTAGAATTTTGGAGAGGTGTTGAATTACATGGGTAGTTATTAATTTCATTATTCTCGGGAAATGATTCGAATTTTATTTTTTTTATCGTGATTTCTGTTGATTTCGAGTAGAATCAACATGGAGCAAGTTTGAGTACTTCATGTGTGGAAATCCGATGTTTTCCGTGAAGCTATGTGTCTTCAAGGCAGGTTGCGCTTACCGACTTTGGAAAAAAAAAAAAGAAAGTTTTTTCTGACATAGCAGTGAACGGAATGTATTCTGTCCAGCGTGAGCGGATCTAGTTGTAATCAACTTCAGGGAGCAAATGAAATGCCCTCTGACATGGTGTAAGGGGCAGAGGGGGTGCAATGGCTGACGTGGCCATTATGTTACGAATCGCTCAAGAGAAGATGAATGAAATATGTATGCAAGTACTTAGGAAAATAAAATGTTACCATATTGTGAATTAAAGGTACCAAAATTAAAAAAAAACCATGCTGGGTGAATTTAATTGGTATTATTAAATTAAATTATTTTGGAATAGATTTGGTTGGTTTAGTTATATTTTAGGGACGTTTAGCGCGTAGTTGCATTTTTTTTTCATGAGAATTACAAGGCGATTAGGCTGTAGAAAGCAGTTTTTTCTGTTGTTTTATTTTTTTTTATAAGCCACGGTATTGTCACAAATTAGAAACTTTGGCAGGGGAAATACTATTTTAGAGTAATGAGAACCCTGTTAAAACAATACTAGTGGTTCCAGTGAGTTGGAAGATGCCACGTAGGCCCAAGCAACGGCAATAAGTCTTGTCCAACAAAAGTCTGGCGTGCGAGGTCGCGATAATTCCTCAGGGTACGGAGCGACTGGACAGTCGGTACCAAGCCTAATCACGGGGAGATAGAAGAAAGGGAAAGATGCAGATTACGTAAGGGACAAGATAGAGCCTTATTATTTTTTTTATTTTTTTAGAGGAATGTGTGAGGGATATCTGGGTTGGAATCTTGGGACTTGCTGGGAATGCGGAAAAATCACAAAGGGAAAACTACTTAGTTAGAAATCGATGGCGCATTAGTTAGGGAGTGATGATTCCGTATCTTGTCGGGTTCCAGGAACTCAAACAGGCTCCGAGTGAATCAGTGTGAAGGCGTATCTTGACTTAGACCAACCAAGGGAGTTAGTAGAAGAGCTTTGTGAAGTCCCGAAGTAGTAGATTGAATAGAACAAAGCTCCAGTAATAGGACCACTCAGAGAAAGACGTCAGGGCATTACAGTAAAGGAAAAAAAAACTGGGACTTAGACCTATGCTGAAAGTCGAGAACGCGAGTGGGATGGTTGGGTCGGTAGAGCATCAGACTTTTAATCTGAGGGTCTGGGGTTCGAGTCCCCATGCGATAAAGCTACCACCAACATGGAGCATCCGACGTTCTGGTCGTAATTGCGATATGCTGGCCCCATTTCGAAAAAGTGATCGAAAATGGAGTCTCCATTTGTTTGGCCAAGTGGTCCAAATAAAGAGCAGAGTCAGTGGAAAATATCCAACAATGCGACCGCCTAGACAAGATGTATATCTGCAAAGCTGTATCTTTGTCTAACTTGGAAGCAAGTTAATGTCTAGGAGGGACTTTTGAGAAGCAGCAGAAGGGTTGATAGTGTTGTAGAAGAGTACTGGTGCCTGATCTTTCTTGGAAAAGGGGTGAGTCCGGAAAGTGAAAAAATAAAGATGTACTTCGGACATAATTATTTTTTTTAGTTAGTTAGTTATTAAAAATGTATGGCTTGCCATACATTTTGATAAAAAAGGGGTGGAGGAATGTTAAAGAGCATCTCTCCCCCCCCCTCTCTGGCTTTCTTACTCTTTCTATTTTCTCTCTGTGTGTCTCTATTAGAGAATAGAGAAAGAGAGAGGGAGAGGGAGAGAGAGAGAGAGAGAGGTGAATAACGTGGACAGTGGACACGTTTGCAAAAGAAGGGTCAGCTGACCAGATGACGTGGTATCATGTGATGAGGTTAGCTGATTCTTTCTTGGCAGTTGGGTGTTCGGGTGTTGAATAAGACAGACGGCTTTTCAGCTGTCCCCCCCCCTGAGCTGGGGAGGACGCTGACGTGTATCATCAAACAAGCAAGGTTCACCTCCATTCTGTGTCGACCTTTGGAAGGTGAATAAAAACATAAAAACCTTAATTGTCATCTTGGAGTGAATTCTTCATCCAACAGGCCAGCTCCCCTCCAAGAGACAATGAAAACCAGAGGAACAACCGACGACACATGAATAAAGGTATGTTAAAAAAATACATGTACACAAACACACACACACGAAGACATCAAAAATAAACCCATTAGAAACTAGACGATCGTACACGAATCTCCTTGACAAAATCTCCTTTATGACCCCCCCCGAATATATAACAACATTACGAGTTATTTCCTATAAAATGTATAACATGCCAATGGTTATAGGACATTCATCTTAGAATGAACATTATACGTCCCTCCGTAACCGAAACGCTACCTACTTCAGAATTACTTTAAGCATTTTATGGAAATCACTCTAGACCATACATAAAGCCACTTAATTTAAAAGCTACAATTTCTACTTCATGGCTTTGCTCGAGCCATATGTACTGTTATAACTTTATGTACATATATATTGAAAAGTTTAATTCGTGTCCAGGTAACCTACATCTAAAATCTCAAGTGTTTAGACCCAAAATTGATGGAGGAGTTTGGTAGAGTCTGCAAAGGGCAACTCTTTTAACTTTGACATCTTGACAGCCAGATTTTCTCCCTAAAACTGATAAAAAATCTTGTTGCATGCTTGAATACCCTTCATGTAAAATTTCAAATGTCAACCTCCAAATTGGCTGAATGTGTTTCTAGAGACCCCAAAAGTCAAATCGTTTGGACTTTAACCTGTTGGAAGCCAAATTATCGACCCAAAACATAAAAAAAAAGCTTGCCCTATGTCTGAATGCATTTCATTTAAAATTTCAAATGTTTAGACCTCAAATTGGCTGAGTAATTGGGTATATACCGCAGAGGTAAGATTTTGTAAAATTTTGACCCCTTAACATTTATTGTTTTTGGCTCAAATCCAATTAAAAAGTTTCATTCATGTCAAACAAACCTACATCTAAAATTTCAAGTGTTTGGACACAAAATTGTCGGAAGAGTTTGGTACTTTTTTTCAAAGGTTGAACTTTGACCCCTTGACAGCGAAATTTCTTGCCGAAAACCCGATTTAAAAATGTTCCCAAATCTCAGTACCCCTTATATCAAATTATTAAAGATATAAATACCTCGCTGTTCCCGCGATTATTTTAGACACTAAATTGGCACTATGCATTAAGATCTTTAATCAAGCTCTTTAGTTTCATGCAAAGATGGAAACTCGGCTCCCAATGCTTAAGATATTGCATTTGACCAATTATTCACTCGTTTAGACGGCTACACTATCAAATAATGCAATGCTTCTATAAAAAAAAACAAAAAAAAAACAAAACGAAGGTATCCATGGAAGATCAAACTAATAGTATGTGTAACTGACAATCAACAAGAAAAAAAATTCTCTTTCACAAGTAACTGAGAACTGTGATTAGTTTTAAACCATGACATGTATAACAATGTTGTGAGCGAAAGGTCACGAGCAATCGCTATTTCCAATATAATAGTTCACTGCGTAAATGCCATCTATCCGATCTCGCTGTCCGTTATCATACTTCAAACTTATGAGTCCAACGTTATTACAAAATATTAACATATAAAAGCTCGTAAATACAGACATTTTCCTCCTAAAGTCCTAATTTTGTGGACATCATAAAGGGTCGTATTAGCCACACAAAATATTCAGTCGCGTTTCAATGTGATGCGATTGAGGCTTTCAAGTTGATAATGGCTCAATCGAATTTGCGTCGCTCCAAAATGACTTGCTCTTAAAGGCGAATGTGCAACATAAATTATCGCCGTAGAAATATGTATTTTAGTCACGACACGGCCGGGGTTCAAACATCAAATACAATTGACTGACTCTTTTAATATATATATATATATATATATATATATATATATATATATATATATATATATATATATATATTAGACTAGGCTACCGGCGGCCCGTTGGGTCAGTATGTTATATTAGCTATGAAATTAATGTATGAGCATGACACTTGTGACGTAAAGAAACTAGTTTTTGGTGACATAACAGAAACATTTCTATGAAAGTATATTAAAATGAAAAAAAGAATATAGATTTCTATGAATCGTTCTGTTTATAATTGTTTATCTTTGAAAAAAAACTTACAGCCATTGAATTATAAGTGGTTTGCCATACTTATAGGCAAATGTGGACTGAACAGACACCATAATACTTATTCAAGTTAAATTAAAATTTTGATATATCTTTTTTAAATTGAATTATTAGTTGAAAGTACAGAATAGTTAAAAACTCTCTTCCGATGTTAAGTATGGCCTTTTAAATAGAAAATGAAAATAAAATGTAACTTTTCATTTATTTTAAACAAACATTCATGACCCATTGGGTGAACTATTTATATATTGATAATAAGGTAAATAAAACTGATTGAGACAATGCGGAAATGAACGATGTAAAAAAAGCAGAAAGTATGCACAATTGTTTATTTGGATAATTTAAACGCGAAAAAACAATTGGGACGCTGAAAACGTACACAGTAAAACAATACGTTTTATTGTCGCGTTGATTTTATTTGTAACGCAATTAAAAACATTTTCGGGGTTATTTATTTATGTTAGTATTGTAGAAGAAAATGTATGAATGTTTTTTTAAGAAAGGTGTATTAGAAAATGGAGAATAATTTTTTAAAAAATGAAGACGGTAGGTAAATCTTATGATTGTCAACGGATTAAAGTAGATTTATTTGTAAGAAAATTGCGTTAAAATAACTTCAACGTAATACGGAAGTGAACGATGTAAAAAGAAATTCAGAAAGTATTAAGGATTGTTTATTTGGATAATTTAAACGCGAAAAAAAGCAATTGGGACGCTGAAAACGCACACAGTAAAACAATACATTTTATTGTCGCGTTGATTATTTATTTAAAAATAACATATTTATTTATTAACAGATTTATTAAAAAGAAAACATTTTCGGGGTTATTTATTTATGTTGGTAGTGTAGAAGAAAATGTATAAATGTTTTTAATAAATTTTAAAAGACCAAGGTGGGTAAATCGCTGTTGTAAAAGGCTTTTATGGTTGTCAATGGGTTAAAGTTGAATTATTTGTAAGAAAATTGCGACAGTATAGTTGTAATAGAGAATAGTTGCAAAACACCCTCACCCTTCCCATGTTAAATAATAATTTCTAAATAATAACGTTAATATTTCAGTGCGCCGGCCAAAATCTGCAAAAGTAGCGATTTGTGTTTATTTATTTACGCTGTTATAAGTTTATGTTTATGTACGCATGTGCAACCGGAAGTCGTAAACCGGATATGGGGTTACAACACCCGTTACAATGTCATTTGAGTTTTATAATTATATATATATAATGTGTGTATTTATATATACATGTGTGTGTAAAGCAAGGAAACCCGATATTGCCCAAGTTTTAAGAAGGATCAACGAATATTTATCCCCACCCCATATTGTCATCGAAATCGGTAAAATCGCCTTTTTTTCAGTCGAATATATTTATTGTCATCTCTATTTAGAGACTCATCGCAGTAGACCGAGAGAAAACGCACATTCCTCCCCACACTAACTAAGTCCATAATACAGCGGTCTGTAGAGAATCTTCAGTTGATTTTATAAACTTATTTTTATATATAATGGCTATAATAAAAGTGTAAAATGCAAAAGTCAAGTATCATGCTCCGATTGTGTTCTAAGTAGAAGCATTCATTTCGAACGCGCCTCTATCATATCAAAGAATATACTGTTGATTTTATATGCCGGGCACATTTGTTTGTACGGTGATTAAACTTTTCAAATTCACTCGTGATTTTAGACTGTAAAAGTGCTAACTATGGTCAAAATCAGACTGTTCCATATTTAATGAGCGTTTTTTTTCTCGATTATTTTTGGAAAATTATCGGAGGTATTTCGGTAAAAATCTAACACTCCCAGGAACAAAGTACATTTGAGTGAAATTCAAAAACCAAGCCGTTTTGAAGTTGATATGAATTGAACTTACAGACACATAAAATTCCTTTTATATAATAGTAGAGATATCTTATGGAGAGTTTGTTAGTCACGTGTTTTAAATTCATTTGATATGACCGTCCATTCAGTGTTCTGATATACTTGCTACGCCTAGCCATACTGATATATTTTAAAAAGGTGAAATAGCTGTTATATATATATAGTACACATTATGGCAATAGATATCGTATTTTTTTATACATGAAGAATTTAAAAAAATGAAATGGTTTCTATTTTAGAACCTCGTCCAATATAGCTTAATAGAAGTTATGATTAAGAGAAAATAATGCTAGATTGATTATAGCTAGAGAAGGAAGAAAGAAAAAGGAAAACTGAATTAAATAAAATGTATATTATTTCCGAGAAAATTATTTTTTTTACGAAGAAACAGTCGCAAAGACTTAATCTGATATATAAATCTTACTCTGTGTGTGTCTCCGTCTTTCAAATTGTATCTCCTAGACGGTTGGTAGTTGTACGGAGTGCAGTAGCTCAATATGTTGCATTTCTGGGTCAGAATTTTATTAGAGGTATTTACTCAGTTAAAATAATTACTAAGGGGTTCAAACTTAAAAGAAATGACACCTTGACGAGCATAGCACAATGGCGTCGGTCTGCACATGCGTACATCGTGTAAAAGAGATATCTATTTATTTAGATAGTGTAAAATAGATATCTATTTATTTAGATAGTTCACAACTTTGCTAAACCGTTTATCCTTTTGGTGCAATGGATAGCGTGACCGATTACTAGTACAAGTGTTGCGGTTTCGGGCTTCATCATTTCCATTTCTTTTTTTTTTACAATCCGATATTACTGTTTTTTATATGTTATGTAATAAATACACAAAAACACTTTAATTTAAAAATATTCAGAAGAATGTTTTTGAACGAAAATGTTATTCAAAATATCGGCTTATTTATTACAGTCCAAAAATCACGTAAATAGATCAAGTAACGGCATTTTGCATGAGGGCAAAATTAGATACAAGTACAGGTAAATCGTATACTCGCTGTGACTACTCCCAAGCCCAGTCTAACCTTGAACGCTAGTACTTACAGAGGTGAACAATCGCAAATTATTTGTGTACAAAGTATTTGTCTACAAGCGATTTCCACATAAAATAGAATAGTTAAATAAAGAGAAAAATAAAGAACTTGAACCATAAAATATTTTACTAGAAACTGAATTCTACATTGAATATCCTCCAAAGTATTGACAGGGCATAAATTAACCAAATCATCATCACGTATGAATCCGAATAAAATAATGCTGGCATTGGTTTCTCCGACTTTCTAAAAGACATCTGGTACTTATGGGAGGGACCATGTGAAGTTGCCAACAGCCCAAGAGAAAGTGACTTTCTTGTACTAACTGAATTGGAACTTGGGATACTTAAGTTGTCAGTCCATGCCGTAAACCACTGAACCTCCCATCATCTCGCAATCATCCAAATAATGTGCAACGTTGCATTGTGTGTGTGTGTGTCTGTGTGTGTGTGTGTGTGTGTTTAAACTTTTCGTTTACGTGAAACCGATGCGTAAAACTCCCATCACGTACAGATTAATATAAATATCTCATCTGAGCATCGAATATTATCCATGCACTATATTATTTCCTATCATAATTTTAATATTAATCATTATCATGAATGTTTATTTGGATGAGTGAACATGTTTGTTCATTTTAACCAAATATATTCAGAGTTATATCATTCCAAACGTTCATGGATTCCATTTAAATTTTTCCAAACTTCTTTGACTCCACGACAATTCCACGATTCTGACTCAAGTTGACCACAAGTAGAGAATAATACTCTTGACCACAAGTGTGGAACAATACTCTTGGCAACAATTGCGCAATTATACTCGTGTCTTGTTTAAGTTTTACATGAATACTTTTCTAATACGTAGAATCAAAATGATTGATCAATAGCGACACCAGATAATCGGCAATCATATTTGGTAATTCGACGATCTTATTGTTTTAAATGATTATAGAAGCTTATGCTACTTGTATTGACCGGACTATTGTTCTCATCTTGAGTGTTTCTTGTGCAACGTTTCGGTCGGATTGTCCTTCGACCATCCTCAGGTATGTTGATTGTTGTTTGGAAACAAAGAGAAACGTTACTGGCTCCGTAGATATTTTCCTATTCTGTGATTTAGTCTCTATTTTATGATTTTAGTTTCGAATTTGACAAAATCGTTTATAGAAGCTGTTGACGTGTAGACAATAAAAGAAACAAGCATATTATTATACATACTAAGCGTTTTAGCTCGTTAAAACTATGTTAAAAGTGTAACAGACAAAGACATATGATATACGAAACATTTAAAAACGGGTGAATTGACGTAAAATGCGTTTATGAATAATAGTTGAATATGGTTAACTTTGTTCATTTCTTTGCATTAAATACACGCCCCTATTCATCCCTAACTGTGCATCAAATGGATACAATAATACTTAGTTTGTTGTACCTGCTAACAAATTTCCATGCAAAATTATAGTAAAAATCGGCTGAGTAGTTTTCGAGATGACATTTAAAGTAAATGTGGTATTGTGGTGATTAATCCTTATTAATACTAAACTGTGCATCAGACGGATATCATCATAGTTAGTTCGCTGCATTTTCCAACAAATGTTCATAAAAAAAATTGTCAGATTTGTCAGTAGTATCAGAAAAAGTGGAGCAGACAGACGAAGAGAATCATGTCTATACCTTGCACAATTACTGTGAATGTTTTCTGACGCTTTTCATACGCAAATATCTATAAAAGTGAAAATGTATGTATATGTCTATGTACATTTCCATACCAAATAACTCTGTCAATTTTCGGTCTAGAGACTCGAGATAACAACCTGTAAACACTCCACCAAACTCCTCCGCCAATTTTGGGCCTAAACACTTGAAATTTACGATGTAGGTTATTTGAAAATCGATCACACTTTTAAATTTGATTTGAGCCCAAAACAAACGTTAAGGTGTCAAAATAGGGGTCAAAGTTTTACAAAATTTGGCCTCTACGGTCTCTACCAAATTAGCCAATTTCTGGTCTAAACATTTGAAATTTTACGTAAAGGGTATTCAGAGATAAGGCAAGCTTTTTAATCAGTTTGGGTCGAAATGTTGAGCTGCAAAGGGGTCAAAGTTACAAAGATTTTACCTTTGTGGTGTCTAGCAAACTACTCAGCCAATTTTGGGTCTAAACATTTGAAATGTATACATAACGGGTTTCAGACATACGGCAAGCATTTTAATCAGTTTTGAGGCGAACATTTGGGTGCTAAAAGGTCAAAGTTTAAAGAGTTGACCTTTGCAAATGCTATCAAACATCTCCGACAATTTTTGGTCTAAAGACTTGAAATTTAAGATGTAGGTAACTTGAACATGGGTAAAACTACGTATGATGATTAGAAACCAAAATAATAAATGTTAAGGGGTCAAAATTGGTATTAAATTTAAAAATATTGATCTCTGCCGTCTCTACAAAATTACTCAGACAAATTTATATATATATATATATATACACATAAAGTTATGAGTAGTACATAAGGCCCGAGCAAAGCCGCGCTGAACTGCTAGTGATCACTGTTTTTGTGTGGATATTTTGATCCCAATAAGTGACAGTATTCACACACGCACGTACGCAGGTACACACATGCGACAACGTGTGTGTATGTGTCCATGAATGACGTCCTTTATTGAAACATAGATATCCATATGGAATATAGAAATAAAGTAACCTATGTATGTGTGTGTGTACTCGGAGTCCAATTAGGCAATTATGAGTGTGAACATCAGGTAATCTGATAATTGAATCGGATTGATTTTACAAGCTGCTAACTGAGATAAAATTTAGAAAAAATCTGACTGCAAAAAAAAAACATTTATGATTTGAAACTTTCTTATTGCTGATAGTGGCTTTGATAAGATTAAAACTTAAAATATTGATTAGAATAGCTAATTAAAAACTAGTGTTAGATGGTTCGGTATTTATGCAAGATCAGGATCGCTTTATTGTCGACATGTTCTGGTAGGTTATGAAAATCGCCGGAAGATCCCAAACGAAAACTGTAGTTTCACATAACGATTTAATAAACAAAATATAGCGTAAAAACTGAATTCAACCTGAGTATCCTATAAAACATGGAACAGTTCGTAAACTGTAGAAGGACCTTTTGCTCTAATTTACATAATCTGCCAGAATATGTCGATGAAAATTGGATTTAGCACGGTGTGTGCGCTGCTAAGTATCGATTGTTCTTTGTGACGGTTTAAAACTTAAATTTAGTTAAACAACACTTCTGCATAAGTCTATATTACAACAAGCATATAAGTCGACCGTTATCTGCGCCTTATTGGTTTGAGTATTCTGGAAATTTTGCTATGGAAGCATTGATAACTCTAAAAACTATTTATTTGAAAAGAATACAATTTGCATAATCTTACTATAATCAAAGAGCATTGGATTGCGACATAGAATTTGGAAAATTTGACCCTTTACGATCAACACAAAATTTTCGAGATCCTTTCACTTTTTTGTTAACTTGACATTTGAGCGCCTTATCGCAAATTTAAATCAATTCTATGTTAGATGATAAGGGCTATGACAAGTGAATATTATTTCATTTTTTTTACTCTCGAGTATATACCAGTTAATATCTTATGTTTTTATATAGACTGATGTGGTTCTCGATTGATTAACTGTGTCCGATAGATATACTCGAGACTTAAAACAATGAGAATATTCTCTTGTCATAGCCCTAATAGTGAATGATTTTGATGACGATTGGGTAAGTGATGTGGGATTTGTGTTGTATACAAAAAACGACACCGCTAGCATATTTTCCATACAGTAAAAAAAAAGCAATTAAGCAAATTTGTTTCTGAATTTTTGAGACATGGTAATTCGTATAATGACTGGTTAAATGTTTCAATTAATTGTCAATTGTATTTTGAGTGCTGCCCACAGTGAGGATTGAACCTTTAATCTCCATAAAAGTGTAATGTACAACTGACTTTACCAAGTACGTTATCCACTACATAATCTGTGGCGTAATAGGACAAGAACATGCTAACTCCGTGGATTAAATAACGGGTTCAGTTCAAAATTCAAAGCAAATTCTCGAGTTCAACAGAAAGATTCCCCAGTTCTACAATAGAGAAGATAAAAGTTTACATTGAATGAAACGTTCTTAGAATAAAACTCAAGATGGAAAAAGTAGTCCGAATAATATGTAAATTGTCTGTAAATTATCGGCTACAAAATTATTCCGAAAGTTCATATGAAGCGTTCTAGAGTCGCTGAATTCTATAGATCACATATAGAGATCCCAGAAAACGGATTAACTTTTTATTGACTAGTTTATTTCCACTGACTGCTTGCCTTTCAAATGCACTCCTTGTTTTTTTCCGACTGTATCAACATTCAGAATTTTTAATGTAATGTGAACAATTATCTTGGTACATTTAGGATTGCTACTACAAATCTTACCTCTGACAGTAGTAGTCCCTTGAGTGTCGGTAGCAATATGGTTTTATAGGGTGAATTTTTTTTTTTTACATTTTCACACCAAACAAGGCACATTGCCACTTTGGTGTAGGGGCTACTATCAGGGACATAAGCTACTGGGATACTATGTAGGGAGCTGTGCAGTAAGATGTCGGTTCAAGTTACACTTGAACTTCTGCATGTCAGTACAGTTGGGGAAGCAGGGAGCCGGAATGGAATTCCAAAGTCTAGCGGTTCTAGGGAAGAAACTATTGGAGTAGAAAGATCTTTTACATTTAGGGCTCTATACTGTGTAGGGGTGGAATTTAGCTGTTCGTCGGGTTTGTCGAGGGTATTTGCGTCAGGGGCGGCACATGTGCTTGCAGTTAGTCAGAGCATTCACCATTAAAATACTTCTAGAACAGGCAGAGGGGTGCAACATTTCGTCGGTGGGGCAGGGGCTGAAGCTTAGATGGCAGTTCAGGACCTATCAGGTTGGAGACTCTCTTTTGGGCCTTTTTGTTTGTTTGTTTTTTTTTTTAAGTTGTATTATTACTGCTTATTAATTGTTTTAGATTTTGGTTATTTTTAACGAAATTGAGGTATGAATTCTGGTAAAATAGATGAATTGAGAGGACCTCTATTTAAGTCCCTTTTGATGCCGTGAAAGATCTTCAAAACCAATTTCTTCGTTTCTTTTTGTAATCTTCCTTATTCTCTGTTAACTTCCACGCGAAATCCTCCTTTTCTCCATGTTTTCGCATGTCGGAAGAAAGCATACATTTTACTGAAATTGCATGATCTGAATGAAACTTATTTCGCGTTATTGTTCTGCATCTGTGTAGGGGCATTTTGTTCATTAATCCAAATTGCTTTTGTATGTCTTCAAATAGTTGCTGCTGAGCACCATCCATTCTGGTGATTATTGTTGGCATACGTTTGCCGAGGTCTTTCTAGTTATAATTCTTTCTAGAAACACATTGAGTACTTACGAGAGGGACCCCGTGAAGAAAGCCAATATCTCTAAGTGAATCTGTTTCTATGGAACGAACTGATTCGAAATTGGCACACCCAAGTTGATAGCCCGTGTCGTTAACCACATAGCTACTGTTACGTTCGTGTGTTGAAGTTTTCATATTTCTATATGATAATACAGATCCATCAGGCAGTTAGTCACACTTAATTTCTTTTTTTAAAACTTGTTCACCCCAAACAAAGAATATTGCCACTTGGAAAGTACGGAGCTACTATTTGGAGGCCGTTTCTTAGAGGGATATGTAGGGAGTTGGGCAGCTAGAGGTCTGTTCACAATACTTGAAACGTTTGTAGCTTAGTACTATCAGATAAGCAGGCAAGATATCTGTTGGTTTGTCACGTTTCATTTTTAATATTGCACAATTAAACTGATGCGTCTAACGTTATATCCGTCAAGACAACTATGACTAGCTATGTGTTTCGGTCGGCTTGTCATACATAGCTTGATAACATCTGAGTAAACGCCTGCACATCTTTCTGTCGTTTTACGGAGCATGAATAATCGCATATTCTTACCAGTTGTTTATTTATTTTTTTTGTAAAAAGGATTTTTAATTTAAATGGATTTGTTTGGAAAAATCTTCAAGGGTAGATAAAATACTGAAGTATAATCGAAAGAATTTATTATTTTCATGACAACCCTGCCATAGTATCTAATATTGTTAAGCTTTCCGCAAAATGTCTTTTTCTTTGAAATTGACAAGAAGATTTTTAAGCTCTGCTGTAATTTTGAGGGGCGTAGTTTTACACTCTTTCTTCATAATCCTTACAATGGTTCTACGATCTCTTTCAGACAGCTTTCGTTTTCTTTAAAAAATATTGTTTAAATATGGATATTTTATTTTCATATGCTGTCATCACTTTCAGGACAGTTCCTTTTGATGCGGCCGTAATTTCGTAACAGTAGCACCTGCTATATTAGCACCAACAATCTGCCCTATGGCATTCTTATTTATTTTAATTCTCCTTACAATATACATTTTATTAAATAAAAAATTAACCAATTAATTCAAGACAATAATAAACATGAATACAACAATAAATCCAACACTTTTTTCTTCAACATTTATAAGTATTTTTATGTTGATGCTGCATTTTCTAGGCGTTTCTACCGTTTTGTCTAACCAGTGTATGACCAATTGTCAATCCCGAATCATTAAATTCAGAATTCGAAGGTTGATTTCCCAACATGGACTCTTAACTTTGAGCCAAGATAATCGCAATTAAAAAAGAACAAAACTAAAAAAAATGAAAGAGAGCTTATTAAATTTAGATCATTTGGGGAAAAGATTAGCTAATGCCAGCTAATCCACTTTAAACGCTGCATCTCTTTTAAATGCTTGCAGTTAGAATTTAGATTTTCGAATTTTTTCTTTTTTTTTTCCATTTGATTTATTCTATCATCTTTTTCGGGTTTTTTTTTTTACAACGTATCCTCTGGTTATACTTTGCACACGGCTCGTTCGTTTTAACTCTTTCGATTTTCAATATATGAAGGCTTCCAATCATAAAACGGTTTTCATTATTTAGAGTTCATTCATTTTCATTGTTCTTTATCGTATAATTTACCAGGTCAACTAAGCTTAGTGTATAATCGAAAACCGTGAAGCCTCTTATCTGATCAGGCCAGGTGCAATCAGATTAACTCTGAGAAGCAGCCAAACCACGTGGGGAACATCTTCAAGTGCGCGTCAACTTGGCTTTGTATCTATCATGATAAATAAGAATAATATAGTCTTGCATGTTTGTTGTTCTTTTGTTTTTTACTAGTCACAACCTGTCAAAGCTAAAAAGCCACTCGAGGACAAAGGTGTGAATATAAGATAGCCGCTGAGAAAACACTATGATTGAGAATTGAGCATAATTTATTCTTTTACATGGAAGTTCACTACTTACCAAGGTTCGAAGGCTACTCAAGAATAAGGGTTATGCGTTGGGTAAACGGTGAGACAGTCAGAGTGGAACTTCGTAGGGTAAGATAATCTAAGAGGACGGCTCGATAAGAGTTTATTTATATTGTATTTGGATAGAAAGCGTAATAGTCAGCCGGGAAACTGGCCCGCGATATTGCATCGGAGACAATTCTAGGAAAAAAAAGTCTTCCCGTGGAATTTTTGCTTAGCTTTAAGCATAGATAAAGAATGTTCGAAGTTGTTGCCAGTTATTGTAGTTAGTCGTGTATTTGTTGCGAACGTTTTACAGGACGGGACCATAGATTAAAGTTCTGTTGAGCATCTACCATAAAATCAAGGTTAGAGCAGACATAAATTCAGAGCGACTCTTCTATGAGAAAATGGAAGCTGCAAGGCGAAATGATCATCGCCCATTAAATTTCGCAAACGGTTTTGCACCCTGTGAGGACTGGAACAGTCGCGCTTTGTTGCTCCACTCCAAATGTGGAGACAGTACTCCATCATACGACTTATCTGTCTCTTGTACAGATAGAGGATTGAATCCGGAGTGATATATTCTCTAGAGCGGTAGAACGACTACACGAGTTTTCCAAAGATTTTAGTCACGAGTCTGACGTAGGTCTTCCACTTCAGCTCAGGAGAGAAGGTCAATCTTAGAAGCTAATAGAAGCAGTGTGCTTCTTCAAGGCGAGAGCCTTTCATTTCAACTGAGGCAAAGTGGGTATATGAGTATTAGTGGTGAAAAGATAGAAGATTAGTTTTGGATGCATCGGAGTTAACTAACCATATTTTTTACCCTATTGTACCACACGCTCTAGATCGAACGAGAAAGATACTGACTTTTGTTTTTGAAATGTTGCTATAAATGGTAATATCGTCTGCATAGATGTTGTCGAATGAATGACTCTTTTGGACAGTCATTGATAAAGATCAGGAAGAGACTTGGGCCTAAGATAGATCCGAGGGGCAGACCCGAGGTAATACTGTAAGCGTTGGATTTCTACCCATAAACGACTACAAAGAGATTTATTGGTTGCGAAGATATGACCAGCTATTCCGTAGATAGGAAAAAATAGTCATACTCAAGAACGTTTATTTGTTGTGATGGCTACTATTATATTTTAGTTCTTGTTTATCTCTTATCTAAATATTTTTTACTATCGGTCACATTCAAATCGTCACAATCTTAAATAACATATACAATAATAAACAAGCATAAATTGTCAATGTATGAGTTTGTCATTAGAAAAATTCTTGTACTTCCGCATAAATCATGTTGAATAATAAAGGGGATGAACGCCACTTCAATAAACAGAATAATATCGTCTCTTTATTTTCCACGTATATCTTGCCTTCATATTAATATTTGTTTGGCGGTCCTTAGAAGATATCTAGCGGCTTATTCTGAACACGCTTGCGATCGCAAAGCCATCTCGGAATTCATTCTACGTGGCATGAAGTAAGCTTGGGATGGATAGAATATTGATGAGGTTAGCACTATTTCAGAAAAAAATGTGCATTAGTGTTTTATTTTCCTTTTTGTATTTTCGTTCGCCCTGTACTGATATTACGTTAGTGTTATTGACCCAACAAATGCGTATGTGTAAAGTATTGTATTTAGGCTGATCTGAATAACGATGTTTTTTTAGAATAAATACGAATGAGTTTAAGATTAAACAGCTGATGTTTAGTATAAATAATACGTTAACAAAACTCTTTTAAGATCACGAAACCTTTCAAATCGCAAAAGGTTTTGATGCGTATTCCATTTATATGAAGATAAGGTAGAAGATACGGGAGCAGCAAAACATGAATATCAGCAAAATAGATCAAGTATTTTCTGACCATTTTCTCTCCAACGCTTTTACCAGGCCTTAAACAGAAATCGTAAAGAATGAACAAATAAAGTGTGCTTTTTATAACAGCTAATAAACAGTCACTTGATTATTTAATTGCACTAAAGCTTACTCAATAAATAATTGCTTCATTAAGTATTTTCTATACATTTTATAAAATACATAAAATATTGCTCGGTTTTGAGATTGAATTATATTTCATCTGTTCTAATTAGTGGCTATTTGTAATTAACTTTTCCTATCAAGCTTGGATATATGACCACTACACTGTAGAATTTGGTTACACGGTGCTCTTATATCAGAGTGTATCTATCACGTTCACTTTCGTCTCCCCCCCTCTCTCCCTTTCTGTTTTTTTTTTAATTAAAAATCGAAGATAATATATAAAGGAAGGAATAAAATGATTTAAAAAATCCATAATTAACAAAATTGAATGTCACCATGAATATAGATTATTTTACAAGTCTCTATATAAAGAGAACGACTTGGTTTGAGTTTTGTCTATTTTACTGGCTTTTCAAACTCTTCTACCGCTTCAAAGAATTTTGTTCGAATCCAATGGATTACCAACGCGCCATATTGTTTTTCCTTTCTTTTTTTTTTTTAAATAAATCTATTTGTTTATTTGTTACTAACAAACTGCCTATAAAATATGTTTACCGAATACGTGTAACAAACTTAATTCGGAGTAGACTGAAGCTATCACATAAATATAATAGATCAGACAGAATTTGAATTCCGCAAATAAAATTCCATATTTGGCAACGGTATCGACTAAGGCTAATATACACCTCTGTACAATGAAGTCAAAGAATGGTTAAGAGCACATATTTTTTATGGGGCAATGGTAAATCTAGCCGGTGTTAATTGGGGCGAATGTGTAACATGTTTCTATTACATTTCTATGTATTTCGCCATCTCTATCGGTTTTTCTGTTACCCCTTGTTCCCGTTTTTCATTGCCTTTTCTCTTGCTTTCTCCTCAAGCTAATTCTTCTCTAACGGCTTACACACTGATAACCTTATATATATATATATATATATATATAATTTTACTATGAGTCGGCATGTTCTACATAGCACTGAAAACCTCCTGACGTGACCCGACGCGATTCGACCAAGTTGTCCACCAGTGACTGAATAAATTTTTGATAGTCTTGATCAGCGTTCTCTGAGAGAAGACGATGAAATTTGATGGGTCTTTGTTTCGTACTTTTCGGTATTTAGCTGGATATACAAACACACAGTCAATTGGTGTTTATCTAATAGAAGATGCCATACGCCGCGAAATTACCCAATCCACACATTCCTACGAAATTACGAAAAGTTAAGAGAATCTTTTTATGAAAAGAAACCTAAGGATAACCGCGTAATATGTCCTAATTTCAGTGCAAACCTCTGTAAAGGAAATCTTAACTTTTAAGCCGCTGAATGTAGCCTAAAGTGTCGTATCTTGTTAAAAGAAACAACTTTAAGCCAGCTTCCAATGGCAATCTCAGTTATCGAAGTTCGTCTGAGTTTTCTCTCAGGGCATAAAAAAGCATGATATCATCTGAGGAACAAAAAATATACAGCATCATTTAAGGAGGAGCACATTATTGATTGGATGAGAATGTCAGCAAGTTTGCCCGGGGCAAGCAATCCGCTATTTCTGTGCGGGATAGTTGGTTTTGCAATTGCTTTTTAATTAAGAGGAATCTTTATTTTCATATTTTCTTTTTTTATTTTCGAATCATTTACTTTCTTTATTAAAAATTATCTATTTCTATTTTTTTTCTTTTTCATATTTTCTTTTATTCCGTTTAACTATTTAAGTTTTCATAAAATATATCCCTCAATTTAATAGTTTGTATTCATTCTAGCTTTTCATTTTAATATTGGTATTCTGTATGTGGTATCTGCTTATTTTGTCTTATTAATGATTTCATAGTTCTTGTCGCCATTTCTTTTTCAGTTTTCTTTTAATCGTAATTTCTTCGATATTAAAAAAAAAATATCCAATTTTTGTAACAGTTATATTTCTATAATAATTCTCCTTACCCTGTTCGTTGTATTTTTTAACTTCATTTTTCTTATCAGTTTAAATATTTCGTCTTTTTTAATCTTTCATATTATTTTTAATTTTTCGTCTCTAATTTTTTTTCTAGATTTTCATCACTATTTTATCTCTTGTTATAGAATATTGTCGTTTCTTTTTAATTTTTTATGCAGTTTCTTACCCTAATTTCTATGTTTCCTGTTTCGTCTATTTTTTAATCTTTTTTATATTTTAATCCCATGTTTTCACTCTTTTTCTACCATGTCTCTATTTGTTTTTATTTTTTGGATTTTCTTATTTAATTTCTTTTTATTCTCACCGTTGCACATGTTCTATGAATTGTCTTGCTTTTATTACAGTTATATCTTCACATTTTCCTCTTTGTCTTTTTCGTTTCATTTCTCCGCATCCATTTTTAGTATCTTCTGTTCTACTATTCTCACCAGTCTTCTGTAACGCACCATTCACTTAAAAACCCGTCATATGCAACGAATTTTAGCATTGACTCATTTTTCAATCTGTGTCATGCTAACTAGAAACCTCAAGATCTTAGAGACTATTCATGCTCATCTAAAAAGACCCTCCCTTTGCAAACAGCTAGTGTATCTTATGTTTAAACGTGATTAGTCTCTAAGATATTCTTTTATTTTTACGAGTACGATAACGCTGTTTTTTTTTTTTTTTTTTTTTTTTTTTGTAAATATACAGTTTCAGGCTTTCCCCTATAAATAAAAATAAAATCCTCCGATACAGGTTCTGTACGAGTGAGGTCAAAACTGATTAGGATTTTTTTTGGGGGGGGGTATTTTTACTATGACTGTCATGCCTTTATAATCACGATAGCGAAAAAAAATCATATATATATATATATATATATATAATCACTTTTTGTGTGTGTGTGTGTGTATGTTTGTTTCTCGTAGTTTCTGAAAGGGGTGACCCTATATTTTGCAAATTTCACAGGAAGCTAATTTAAGTCTGGCAGTGTTCGTGGATATGTTTTGTACGGAAATTAATCCGATAAGTATCGAAAATCGAAAAATCCGATCTTAAAAATAGTCTTTCTGCTCTTATGGATAAAAAAACAATCTTTACAGGGATTTTTTTTTTACATAGTAGTCACCACTTATCAAGGCTCGGAAGCCACTCAGGGATAAGGGTTATTGCGTGTACAGTAATCAATGGGATAGCATCGTAGTAATTGTTAGTATTGGAGATTTGATAAAGTGTCTTAAGGGGGCGATTCATCAGGAATTTGTTTATGTTGGACTTGAAGACATCCAATTTCTAGTCAGGAGGGAAACAGGCAAACGGAAGAGAGTTCCTCTGGCGTGCACTTCTAAGAAAGAAGCTTTGTTCATTGAATCTACGTTTTGATTTTGGCACGGATAAAGAGTGGGGAAAATTTGTGACAGTGATTTCAGCTAGACGAGTGTTTATAATGAAAGATTGGCGAGGGGGGACAGAGATTGGGGCTCAGACAAGCACTTGCCATGGAAGTAACGATAAAAGAAAGACAGGCTCGTAACATCTCTTTTGTGGGAGAGAGGATGCAGGGAAGAGAAAAGGGCATCCCCCACTAAGCTACGAAGTCTATTTTGCACCCTGTCGAGGCAAGATAGGCTATTTTTAGCAGCTCCTGCCCATATGTGGCAGTAGTACTCCATTCTTGGACGTACCTGGCTTTTATATAGATAGAGAATTGCATCAGCAGATAGATATCTTCTGAAGCGGTCGAATGATCCTGCTATTTTTCCAGCGACCCTGGCAACAGTCTTAATGTACGTGTTCCATTTCAGATCAGGAGTAATGGTCAAGCCCAGAAGCTTGTCAAAACATGGAGCCTCCCCAAGACGAGAGCCATCCATTTCAATTGATGCCAGATGTGGATCAGAGCGTTGATGATGTAAATATAGGAGGTTGGTTTTAGATGCATTAAAAGTAACCAAAAACCACTTCCCCCACTGTACCACACGCTCAAGATCAGAGGAGAGGGGGATCATTTTCATTTACGGCCTTTGATGTGTTGCTATAGATGAGCGTGTCATCAGCATAGCTGTGAACGAATGATTTAAGCATGTGTTTTGGGAGATCATTGATGTAGATCAGGAAGAGAGTTTGGCCCAGGATGGACTCCTGAGGGACTCCAGCATTAATACTGAGGGCCTCTTATTTCTGTCCATCAACCACTACACTTATGAACTATTTTGCATTACACCGGCAAGGGTGTTAATAAAATTTTAGCAAATAATTTCTTCTAAAAGATATAGCATAGTGATAGAGCATTCGATTACAGATCAATGATCCCCTGTTTTTTCTTATTAATGTTCAATTTACGATAAAAGAAGAGGTATCATTTAAAATCGCCGCAACTCATTTCTTCGTTTGCATATTTTAAAACTAAATAGTAACCAGACGTGACTTTTCCAGGACATTCACCATCATGCCAGAATATCAGCAGATGGAATTTAATGAACGGCATTATTATTATTATTATTATTATTATTATTATTATTATTATTATTATTATTATTATTATTTTCAAATTAGTCCATCGGGGAAATTATTTCTCGTAATATATAATAATCAATAGAGGATTGATTCTATAATAATTCATACCGAATCTGCATGAATTAAAATATTATGTTTAAGCGACTGCGCAACGTCGGGCTGCCAGCTCATATATATAGGGTGACCCCAAAAAAAAATAACAGGACATTCAATTGTTTTTCTGAACATTTTACAGTCAACGGAGAAAAAAAGGCCAGAGACCCTAGTGTTTTGATGTGATGTTTTGAATATAATAAACTAGTTATGACCAAAGTTTCATTTCATTCGTACAAAACACTAAAAAACGGGGCCTTATTAGGGTTGGGGCTCGTTTTTGGGGGGGGTCACCCTGTATATATATATATATATAAATTTCCTATAATTTTTCCCGTGTGTGTGTATCGATATTCATATTAAAAACCTTTTTTTTCTATTTAATGAAAAATCTTTCATTTATATGGGTCGTGGAATTGCATTCATACGCAAAACAGAACCAACTGTTGATTTTATAAAGTTATTTTTATATAATCACTTGAATATAAACGTAAAAAAGTAAAGTATCATGTTTCAGTTGCATTCCTCTTGAACGAGCCCCCGTCTTATGACAGAACATGATTTTTATAAGCTAGGCCTGTCTGCTTGTGCTGTGATAAAGATTCGCAAATACACTTGTGATATTAGGTTGTATGAAAGTGTTAAATTTCGTCAAAATCAGACTTCCTTCTTTAATCGGGTTTTTATGATCATCGACGCATTTCGATACAAAACGTTCATACGAACACTCCCAGACACATCAAGTACCTCCGTGGAAAAATTTTAAAGAACATCGGTTCAGCGGTTTCAAAGGGAACGAACACACACAAAGTTCATTTTATATAATAGTAGATAGATAGATAGATAATTATAGATATATTTATAAAACTATATCTAATCAATATTACTTCCAACACTTAACTGCGGTTTATACTACTTGTTATATAGCTGCATATATATTGAATCCATTATATAAAAAAAAGTACGTTGCTTTGGTTCAGTTTACGCACTGATGTCTGAATCACTGATTTGTAAAAATATATATTGAAATTCAGGAATTTTTTTTTGGGGGGGAGGGGGTAGGAATAACACTCTTCGTTCAAACATCTCTACATTACTGCCACGTTCTTTCTCCAACAATTTCAAAGTAATCTATATTGGCAACTTAATTTTCTTTGCTTACTGGGTATATATTTTTTATTCTTGCGTTTTTATAATTTATTTGATTCATATGTTTACTTTTTGAATTCCATTCATATTTCTTAATAAGAAATATCCTTTCTCTGGTATAGATTTATCTCCCTTTGATATTTGGACTATTTTTTCCTTTTCGAAATTTTTAGATTTCGAAAACTTTTCATCTCGCATTTCTCCAACCAATTCAGTTTTTTTTCTTATTGCCTTGTAATTTGCAAACTGAAAAGAGCCACGCGTTAAAAGAATTAGAAAAGGCTATACCTCAGCATGAAAGGCCATATACACATAGACTTTAACTTGCATCGTTTTTTTTTTTTCTGTTTCGGATAATTCTTATCCAAGATGCTACCATTATCACAATGATAGGACCGTTGTGCCAGCTAAATATTTTTCAACCTACACTGATAATAGTCGCTAACTTATTAATCATTTCGAACGGGTCTATTTAATAAATTCGTGTATACTGCTCTAATTCATATGTATAAGCTTCACATTTAACAATTATAACATAACATTATCTTATTTTTTATTCAGTTTCTTTCGTTAGCTAATGGACTTGAAACATTTAAGTATAAATCCTGCTCTCATATCTCTTAACCAACTGTACACACACAAAAATGTATCTATGCATATCTAATTCCCTTTCGAATGTCTACTTTGAAATCATGTCCTCAGATGTAACTTGCAACACAAATGGACATTATAAGAGACAAACTTTCGATGGTCACTCCAACTCTATCTCGTATATCCAATCTATTTGCTTCCCCCAATAGTGTATTTATGAACCATAGAAAAAAAGACTTAACTTTAAATAGAAACTGTCAGTGAACAAAAGAACATTTTATCATGTTTGGTCCAAAGGTAATTTTTAGTATCTGCGTGTCCACAAAAAAAAAAAAAAAAAAAAAAAAAACTGCAATATCAGCCACGTAATTTTCCTATATTTGGACACATGAGAAAAATAAAATTTAATAAAATAGCTTAGACGGTTTCATTTCTCAGCAAATCTGATGTCAAACATATATCAAATCATGTCAAACGTATTATATCAAATCATATCAAAGGTATTTTATTCCAAACTAGAAAATATTCAAGTACATGTAATTATTAAAATATCGCTCGAGTGATGTTTTGTACGATTCATGCAAAACAGAAAATTCTCTAAATCAGCACCCAATCGATGTTATATTTTCTAATTTTCAGGAGTTTTTAAAGTTTTTCTGATACCTATTTGTGATGTGAATTACAACAAAGTTTGTAGGACATGAATCCCAAGCCCTTATGATTTGACATGGAATTTACTAATATATATATATATATATATATACATATATATATATGATGATTGCAACGTCTTGTCAGACGAGCGCCACTCCCTCAGACATTTAAAATCCATGAGCCCAAATGTCCGAGGGAGTATCTATACAAATATGATGTTACAGAGTCTTAGCTTTGTACGACAGCTAATCTCTCTCTCGGTTCAAAATGTTGAGATCCAGCAACAAGCAAGAGCAAGAGCAAGATAGCCAGCAACAAATTAAACTGCAGACCAGCTTAATGCGGGTAATGGCCTTCCGCTTTATGGTTTTTTAAATCAGAGATTTGCTTCTCCTAGAAAGGTTGCCTTCATCACGGCTTACGGGAGCCCTCTCCACCCTAATACACATATACACACACACACACACAAATATACACGGTGCTAGTTGGCCGTTGACCCAGAAAAAGAGTTCATTCGCCCTTTGGAAGGTCTTGTTTTTAATCCTTCACGGAGACTAGCCGCCCTCCTCACCAAACAAGTCTGGTGGGGGAACCAGTTTAGTCGCCGGTGACCCGACCATGAGGCAGGTAGTACTGGGTTACATGGTACCAGTAGCACATGACATGACCTGACACACAATATATATATATATATATATATATATATATATATATGAGAGAGAGAGCATAATCACGTTGACACGTCGGTTCCCGCTAGATCACCGAAGTTAAGCAACGTTGAATCTGGTCAATATTAAATGGGTGATCATTTAGGACTTCCAGGTGCTGTATGTGTTCCTCGCTTATCTCGGCATTGTTTCCAGTCGTCCTGAACGCAAACAGTGCTGATTCAGGAGAGGTGTGGCTCGAGATTGCGCAACCCTTGCCTCACAATTACACACGCAATTGCCCCTACAGGGGGTATTCTTTGTTTTTCTAGACTGAACGGAGGCATCGCTATATATATATATAGAGAGAGAGATAGGGGGGGCGATCGCGAGTGTGCGCTTCTAATATAATTTACTACTTTGTAGCATGTTTTCTTTTTGTGTCTGTTAAAATATTTTAAAGTAAACTTTTTTCTGCTGTCTATTTTCAGGTAAGATTTTTGAAAATTTATCTCGGCGACGATTAAGACCACTGCAGGCATTCAACGACTATAAGGTCTGTATGATGTATTTTCACTGTTAATTCCACCAAAATTCTTCACAAACGTAAATCATGTTTGTTGAATATTCTTCATTACTGCTGGGAGCTGAAAGTATTTATTTGCATTCATCCATTTGCTTCACCTTATTACATAATTCATGCTAATAATTAGGACCACATAGTTTGGAACGAGTTCATGAATACGAAGTATATTCGGTATTCATTTAATTAATTTATTAACACTTCAAACGATAACATCCATTAGGTTGATATGATACATTGACGTATACGCCATGTAAGAACTTAAACAATTTTAAGACTACTTTGAAAAATGATTAGTGTTAGCTATGTAGCTATTAGACCAGGTTTCGATCCTTGATAGTCAGAGTAAAGACTCAAAAATAGTATTTTTTAAAGCTTGATTTAAAAAGCATAGTATCAATGCAAGTAGAACTATTCATAAAAATGAATGGGACTTCTTTTATATATCAGTGCAGTAGCCATTGAAAAGGAGACTTCAGAACGTCTTCGACTATAGTCGATCTATTTATTTTATATATTAAGAATATTTATTGAAGTAAATTTACTGATATTGATAGGTACATAATCGAGGCACATGACTAACGTGTGTTTTTGAGTTTGTTTTTTTTTTAAATAAATTTGTTCCCTATTTTAGTGCTCGATTCTGTTGCACTAAGAATTCAAAGGTTATCCCGATGCTATGAAGCTGGAACCGACATATCTTCTACTTTAATGTGTACGAAAAGCAATTCCTAAAATATTTAAATGCTATTACTGTCAAGATTCATAGAGAACCAAAAGTCTTTTTTTATATTAAACAGTATATATTTAGCTAATAGCAAAATGTAATATCCGTTCTGATACGACACTTCATGGGCCCTGAACCCAGTCAGTGAAGGAGAAATTCTTGACAATTTTAAATTTTGTTCCAATCAATGTTTTAAAATGGATGAATTTTCTCCACATTAAAATCTGGCATTGTATCTTACTCTGCAATTTTATGGAAGCAAATAAATTGCGAATAAATATATATTTACATCCAATCAGAACTAATGAACAGGAATAATCAAATGTCGAACATGATTGATACATGAAGTCGATAGAAAAAAAAATAAGGAAAAACCTAAGATAAACCTATAAAAGATCAGTGGTTGGACGTAAGTTCCGAATGCTATATGCAATTAAGATGGACAATGAAACTAATCGACATCGGAAAAAAAAGAATAAACAAAGAGGCTAAATTCGTTTAACGGTTGGTCTAATCCAGAGAGAAGGCGCTCTGTGGCACTGAGGTTATCTAAATGGCCTAACGTGGGCTTATCTTTCGATAGAGCGCAGAAAACTAATAATAAAAGCAAAAATAATGACTAAGAAAACTGTAGAAACACAGAATAGAAAACGGCCGTTAAACTTGAAGTGAAGTCATTAACTCTGTCCATACGGTAGATTATTGCCATAGAAACTGTTTGAATCGCAAGAAAATAACACACTTTCTGAATGTTTCTTAAGGTTGGTATGCGAGGATAGTTGGTCAATGTTATCGATTATACTAGTGTATTATTCTTAACAAATAACAGAAATGTATGCTTCGCCAGTGTTCGCAGTCAGTGTTTATCTAGATATTAAGATATTCTTTATAACACCATGGAATTTCATCAGTAATTTAATTTTCTATATATAACAGCAAGCATTTCTGATGGCGTAAAGAAAAATTACTCACAGCTTTTATTATATTGTTATTTCTCTCTGAAATTGATTTCAAGTTGGTGGCACACTTTGCGAGGGTTGTCCGATTTATTATATTTCTAATTTCCATTATATATATATATATATATATATATATATATATATATATATACACACATAATATATATGTACATACACACATATATACACACATAATATATATGTACATACACACACATATATATACACATAATATATATGTACATACACACACATATATACACACATAATATATGTGTACATGCACACACACATATATATACACATAATATATATGTACATACACACACACATATATATACACATAATATATATGTACATGCACACACACATATATATACACATAATATATATGTACATACACACACACATATATACACACATAATATATATGTACATGCACACACACATATATATACACATAATATATATGTACGTACACACACATATATACACACATAATATATATGTACACACACACACATATATACACACATAATATATGTGTACACACACACATATATATATACACACATAATATATATGTACGTACACACACATATGCACACATAATATATATGTACATACACACACATATATATAGAGACACTCTCACACACACACACACACATATATATTATATATATATATGACACTACTGTTTCATCATTCTGAATCCTCAGAACAGGAAGTTACGATCGCCGCTGGTCACGTGATCCGAACCCCGCAAGGAAATCATCTGTATCCATTTGCAACGAACATAACCACAGTGCCACCATCAGCCGTAACAATATTCAAGTGAATTTAAACATTTATAAAGACAAACATTATTAAATGTCGAACTACAATGATCGAATGACTTTTGATCACATGTGTGTTTATATAATGTGTTTTTGTGCGCAAGCATCACTAAATAATACCTATTACCATAACTTAATGACAATGGGTTTCTTGATTTGTGAGTGATAATTAATATAAGTTTCAAAAGTAATTGATCCTTGGATTTTTTCTGTCTCTTTGAATCTAGCTTTCTTTTCAGCTATTATATTAAGCGTGGGTTTGTTTTAAAGCGTTCGCAAAGTGAATCCGTACGTTTTTGACTACATCCTAATAGAATCACATACAGTTGCAATTTGTTATATTGCTGAAAAGGTTTATCAAGGATTGCGATGAAGACTTTGAAACACTTGCTGCTTTAAATCCCACTTTTGATATCCCGGCTCAAATAAATAGCCAGGTAATCAGCCATTAAATATGATCGCCTACGCGTGAGCATAAGTATATTGAGGTAGAAGTGGAACATAAAAGATGTCAAAATAGAAATTCCGTTGTCCGCTTTCTGCGATTGAAATTGATCGACCCGTGATTCTTGGTGATTATTTAATCATCTATACAGTATCAGCGAAAACAAATAGCAGAAAAATATATAACAGTAAAAACAAAAATTAAACCAAGCTCGTGTATTTGTTAGCACTTAAAAGGAAGAAACACATTACGATTCGCTCTGATCCACAAACGCTGATTATATATATATATATATATATATATATATATATATATATATATATATATATATATATATAATATAAGAATATATATATATAAGAACCCCGGGAGCCGGTAGCCCTACAATACGCTTGTTAAGGTTACGATGTGGAATACAGTGTTTTCTGGCCCTGGTTACGGTATTTGCCCGGCCTTACGGTGTAATTTGTTATTTGATTATATGCATATGTATTATATAATGTACTGTATTTTGATACTAATTTTTAATGCCGTTTCCCGGGGTTCTACTCTGTGTAGGGGGGTGTATATATATAAATATATATACTAGCAGAAATACTCGTGGTTGATTGGGTTCAAAAACAGCCTACAGAAAATAGACTGTGATTGATGAAAGTATGATAGGTTATGAAAAGGAGGGGTTGTAAAGAGATAGGTTTTGATACACAAAAATGTTACCCTAAGCAAACTATGATGAAAGTAAAGATAATTTTCGCGAAAATATATTTTTTATATCAACTTTGTTTCCATTCGTAGCCAAGAGTGACCAACAAAATGATGTTTCCTTACAAAGAGAAAATGTTATATATATAATATAAATATACAACAAATAAATGTTACCATAGTCAATAAAAGTTACTTTTATGATAGAAAAGTTCATTGGTTTGTATTTTTAAGTAGTTTGTAAAATATTTTTTTTTTAATTCACGAACCGGTTAAAAAAAATTAAAATGGTTGCGACTTTGAAATGGATAGCCCCGTTTTCAATTTGAAGGAGGGGCACCTGAGCATTCTGTGTTAACAATTTAAGAGAGTTCCGTAAACGTAAGAAATATTTATAAACATATTTAAATGTTTTCCGTTATTTCGTGTTTGAGGAATATTCGATTATGGCATGTGTAGTTTATATAAAAATTTATTTAAGTAGTTATCGCCTCAAATTTCGTTTTAATTTCGGTTTGCTGTACAATTTATTGGCTTTGTTGTGCTCCTTCTTATGAAACGGATTTTTAATTTTAATTTTGAATTCTAAATTATCAATCACCTTACCAAATATAAAAGTAGCTCTAGGATATTTGCCTATTGAGCTTTGATACATCGGCTTTACAACGAGCATTCATCTTTTCCTGTATTTTAATTTAATTAGTATTTTTACTATAACATTAAAATACTCTGCTCTATAGAAAATTGCTCTAACCCCCTTATATATATAATAGGACAACTAGAGTATGAAATGAAATGGAGTCACAAAACTATATATTGGTAGATATAGAATGGATCATTTATCGAAAAATAGAATACAATCAAAATTTGGGGAATAAAAGGGACTCTATATACCAGGGCATTTCGAAGCCTTATGCTTCTCATCAGAAGAGTAGAGAAGGTGCTAGGTAGCACGGAGAAGATGCGGCGTCTAGCGTATGGTTCATTAGGGACGAAAAAGATTAAGAGGAATTATAGAATGTTGGGGGAGACTTTATTGAATTTTAAATAAATAAAGCAGAAGCTTGTTATATATAGTATGATATATAAGATTGTATATCGTCTTTAACACGGTCTTAATGCGTAAGAGGAACAGCGAGAGTTCAATTCCACAAGAGGAGACTTATCTGGATAATGCCAAGCTCAACAATTATTATTAGAGCTTATACAATAGGACAACAAGATACGAAATGAAATCACAAAACTATATCTATATATATTTCAATGCACTGTTAAAAATAAAAAATCGCTACCTAATATATGAAATCTAATTGCAATATATCTATAATATAAAGCTGAACGTATGTGTGTGTCTGGTCACGAATAGGCTCTTATATGGTTGAGTATTATAGAAAACTGATCACATATAATGATAGAAGATGTATCGAAACACAGGAATGGGTATGGTTGATCTGGCATAATGATGATTCATTAAAATAGTGGGGACTGCGTACGCGCCTGGTCTACAAAGTATGGAAATAAAAAAAAGTAAATTAAAAAAAACGTTTACAAGTGTTTTTGATATTGATGTACATAATAATACTTTCATAAGTATGTTTTTACTTAAATATGGATGGTATGATAAAATTGCTGGGTCTGCGTTCGCGCCTGGCCTCCATAGAATGGAAATATGCATAAACTTTAATAATGACTTTTCATATCTGTCTGCGTAAGTATACTTTGATAATTATGTTTCAGTTTGAAGAAATATGGTATAATAAAATTATGGGGTGTTCGTTCGCGCCTGACCTCCATAGAATTGAAATGTGTCACAAATTTTAAGTTTTTTTAATATAGATCCACAGAATATTGTGATAAGTATTTCAGTATGAACAGTTATGGTATAATAAATTATGGGGTTTATCTATTTTATTTTTGCTTTCATCATATTTTGCTTTGATTTTGATAACCCCAAATTGGAGGCTATCCCTTTACAACCCTTCCTTTTCATAACCTATCATACTTTCATAAATCAGAGTCCATTTTCTGTAGGCTGTTTTTGAACCCAGTCAACGACGGATACTTTTGCTAGTGTATATATATATATATATATATATATATATATATATATAAAGAAAGTTAGACACTAGTTTTAATATTGACTGAATCCTGATTTCATTATCTATATTGTATTAAGGAAAACAAAAAATATATACAGAAAAAGAAGCTGTTTCTATTTGGTCACATTTTAAAAGCCAGACATAGTTTCGCATTTCATGAGAGAAATGCAATTTGTTCTCAGTAGGTCAGTCTGTCTAACCTGAATGCACACACAAATACGTTAGGTGACGCTTTCGTTTTGTACCCTCACCTTTGTGTAAGCAATACCATTATAAAATTAATCACTTATATGCGCGACTGAGAAATGGAAAACTCAATGAAACCTGAGATTCGTTCAGAATTCGAAACTATGACTAAACCAGCTGGCGTCGTTTTGCCTTTGAACCAATGGCGAAACGAAAGTTAAATTCGTCCAACTTATCAAACATTTCTTGCTTGCTCACAATGTTTATTTAATAGTATTCCAGCAGGTTCTTTTGATACACACCACCCGCGATTGTACAGTGGATTCGTAATTTAAGTAATAAACGAACAGGTTAGTATAGCACTATTTGTTATCGTATGTATAACATTACAGAAGCGGAGTTCATTGTTATTTATATTTTCAATGTAATAAAGGACACGTGGTTTAATAATATAAATAGAAAAATATATTGGCCACAGATCAAGATATTTCAAGTCGACTGTCGTTATTTTCTCAACCTAAAGGCAGTCTTTTCTTTGTTTTACAAGGTAGTCACCACTTATCAAGGCACGGAAGCCACTCGAAGATAAGGGTTATTGCGTGTACAGTACGTTAGTATTAGAGATTTAATAAAGCGTCTTACTTAAGGGAGCGGTTCATCAGGAATTTGTTTATATTGGACTTGAAGACATCCAGATTTTTTTTTTTTTTTTTTTGTGAAGAACAAATTAGAATTATGTTCCAACCCTTATAATTGATGATTTACGATGGGCCTTAAATAAGTTTCCAAACTTTTTTTTTTCGTATGGGAACTTTAATTGATAGTACATGTATGACACTCCAGTCTCCTTCGAAGTAATCTCCTTCGTTTGCAATGCCCTTGTTGTACCATTCCAATAACTTCTGGAAGCCTCCATGGAAATCTTATGTGAGTGCGTCAATGACTCTCGTTATAGCATCTTTTATATCCTTAATTCTCTCATAACGACAGTCTTGAAGGCCGTCCTTGAGCTTAGGGAATAACAGAAAGTCTCAGGGAGCAAGGTATGGACTATAGGGAGGGTGTATGTATGTCCGTCTTGGTCAGTAAGTCTGTGACACAGATGAAGTTGTGAACTGGTGCAATCGCGCAAATCTTCCGCATCTTCAGTTCGTCGCGAATAATTGTTTACAGTTCTAACACTGGCGTCAAACTATGCACTTACTGTCTCTATAGACACACGGCAGTCCTTATCCCTGAAATTCTTTATTTGGCCAATCAACTCTAGTGACTTCCTAATTCCTCTCTCAGCTCTCATCATCCCTCACAGACTCTAACTTCCTTACATATCTTATGCCACTCCAAAAACTGATGCTCGGTTCATGCAAGATAGTCTAAAAGAAATCTAAAGCATTCCGTGCGTTTCTGTGGCATTTTTCCTAAGTTTAAAACAGAATTTTATTGCATATCGTTCTTCTAAAGTCTCCTTACGTCCAGATTACATTTTACAAATTCACCACCTGCGGTAATCAGGCCTTAATAGGGTGTATCAAAATTCCCACTGCAGCTGTAGCAGTATCAGAATTTTTGTAGGAATTTTTGACACCCCTAACACGAAAATGCGAATACAATATAAAAATCTCGTAATTTCTCTGTTAAAAGTGGGTTATTTATTTTCTTTATGGATTATACTTCCAAAATAAACTATTACAGTTGTTTTAAAAGTAATAGAAATATTTTTTTTTTAAAACAGTAATGAATTTTCCGAACTCAATATTTTTCAATTTTTAAACTTTAAAAATCTATCAAAATTTTTCTATTGATTCTATTTTTACGATATTTTCAGGGTCAATGTGAAATTTTATGTTCTTTCCAATAAACCGAATATAATATTTTAGACAAACGTTTTTTTTTTAATTCACGCCCCCCCCCAAGTGTCACCCATTTTGAAATGACTATTAAAAAGTAAATAATTAATTTATGTCGGGGAGTTTTATATATCACAAATTGAAGAGAAAAGGTCAATAAATAATATATTCAAATTTAAAACAAAAAAAAATCGCTTTTTTAGAAATTTACCTGTAAAGTCCGAAGTTTAAAACCTTATTTTATAAGAACACATTGTTTTTTTTTGTCTTTTTTTTTTTGTCTTTTTTTTTTATGAAACCTTGGTCCTTGCTCCTTTAATTGAAAAAATAATTAGGGCTTGAATTACATTTTTCGAGGAGTTATAAGCTTGGAAAGACAGGGGGTCGAATAATTCACGCCTCTCATTTTGAAATGTCTATTAAAAAGTAAATAATTATGTCGGGGATTTTTATATATCACAAATTGAAGAGAAAAGGTCAATAAATAATATATTCACATTTAAAAAAAAAAAAAATCGCTTTTTTAGAAATTTACCTGTAAAGTCCGAAGTTTAAAACCTTTTTTTTTTTAAAAAAACACATTGTTTTTTTTTGTTTTGTTTTTTAAATAAAACCTTGGTCCTTGCTCCTTTTAATTGAAAAAAAAATTAGGGCTTGAATTACATTTTTCGAGGAGTTATAAGCTTGGAAAGATGGGGTGGAATTATTCACTATTTTCACGAAATTTCTGACACTGCTACTGCAGCTGTTCATTTGAACCTTAAATCATTAAAAATAGGCATGTATAGCAATAATATACTGAATTTTCAAGCGTCTATGACAATTTTAAATGTCTGTACAAAAAGGTCTGGAAACTTATTGAATGCACCCCGTAACTATTTTATTTTTTTCTGTTTCAACAATCACTGTATCTACCAAAAAAGTCGTGTTGAACACAACATATCCGAACGATTTCCACTTAACGGCAATATACTTTTCTCTAAAAGAATAGTTCTTATATCTAAACAAGTATGATAGAAATGTGTAAACAAGGGGCATAATTATCGATACGATAAACTCTAACGTCAGTAGTGAGTTCGTAAGAGCATGGGATAAGATACTTAACAGAACCAGCCATAGTGTGACGCGACATGGAATTTGGCTGTGAAATTATACTTGTTATATCTAGCTTCAAGCTAATGACGTTCTTGACATTTACTATAAAATATTAACCATGTCACGGTCGACACTCACTTATATATATATATATATATATATATATATATATATATATATATATCGATCTTGGCTTGAGATAGTTATTTGTCTAGCCGCACTGATGAGTTGTAAAACAGCGAAACAGTCATGTATATGGATTATTTATATATACTAGCATGGGTGTTTGGAGGTGTATGCTGAGCAAAAAAAACGGTCATTTTTTTTTATTTGACCTCTATTATGGCCCCTTAAAATTTATTGTTTTGGGCTAAAATCGAGTTAAGTTAGATCCATGTCCAAGTCATCTATATCTAAAAGTTCAAGTGTTTAGACCCAAAATTGTTGGAGGATTTTGGTAGAGTTTTCAGAAATGTCTGGCCGAAAACCGATCAAATAGATTTTCCCAAATCTCAGTACCCTGTATATCAAATTTCGAGTCTGTAGACTCAAAATTAACAGTTATTGCGAAGAAAAATGTACACAGACAGACAGACAGACACGTTCACTTTTACAGATATATAGATATATATAAAATTGAACGTGTCTGTGTGGGTGTCTGCGTACATTTCCCTACGCAATAACTCTGTCAATTTTCAGTCTACAGACTCGAAATTTGATATACAGGTTACTGAGATTTGGGTAAATCTTTTTAATTAGTTTTCAGCTGGAAATGTGGCTATTAAGGGGTCAAAGTTGGCCTAAACATTTGAAATCTTAGATATATGTTCATTGGGCATGGCGATTAAGTGGTCAAAGTTCAACGATTTGACCTTTGAGAACTCTACTAATCTCCTACGCCAATTTTGGGTCTAAACACTTGAAATCTTAGATATAGGTACCTTGGACATGGATCTAACTTAATAACTTGATTTAAGCCCAAAGCAATAAATATTAAGGGGTCATAATAGGGGTAAAAGTTTAAAAAATTGACCGTTTTTCTTTTTTGGCTCAACATACACCTCCAACCACCCGGGCAATGCTAGGCTGAAATGCTAGTATGTATATATACGCGTGATTTTTTTTACTGGTTTTCATTGACCGATGGCAATATTCGTTTCAGTCTTTCCCTATTGTTCTCCCTCTTCTTTCCCTCTTGTTCCCCCTCCTCTTTCCCTCTTGTTCCCCTTCCTCTTTCCCTCTTGTTCCCCTTCCTCTTTCCCTCTTGTTCCCCTCTCCTCTTTCCCCCTTGTTCCCCTCTCCTCTTTCCCCCTTGTTCCTCTCTCCTCTTTCCCCCTTGTTCCTCTCTCCTCTTTCCCCCTTGTTCCTCTCTCCTCTTTCCCCCTTGTTCCTCTCTCCTCTTTCCCCCTTGTTCCTCTCTCCTCTTTCCCCCTTGTTCCTCTCTCCTCTTTCCCCCTTGTTCCTCTCTCCTCTTTCCCCCTTGCTCCTATCTCCTCTTTCCCGCTTGTTTCTCTCTCCTCTTTCCCGCTTGTTTCTCTCTCCTCTTTCCCGCTTGTTTCTCTCTCCTCTTTCCCGCTTGTTTCTCTCTCCTCTTTCCCCCTTGTTTCTCTCTCCTCTTTCCCCCTTGTTTCTCTCTCCTCTTTCCCCCTTGTTCCTCTCTCCTCTTTCCCCCTTGTTCCTCTCTCCTCTTTCCCCCTTGTTCCTCTCTCCTCTTTCCCCCTTGTTCCTCTCTCCTCTTTCCCCCTTGTTCCTCTCTCCTCTTTCCCCCTTGTTCCTCTCTCCTCTTTCCCCCTTGTTCCTCTCTCCTCTTTCCCCCTTGTTCCTCTCTCCTCTTTCCCCCTTGTTCCTCTCTCCTCTTTCCCCCTTGTTCCTCTCTCCTCTTTCCCCCTTGTTCCTCTCTCCTCTTTCCCCCTTGTTCCTCTCTCCTCTTTCCCCCCTTGTTCCTCTCTCCTCTTTCCCCCCTTGTTCCTCTCTCCTCTTTCCCCCCTTGTTCCTCTCTCCTCTTTCCCCCCTTGTTCCTCTCTCCTCTTTCCCCCCTTGTTCCTCTCTCCTCTTTCCCCCCTTGTTCCTCTCTCCTCTTTCCCCCCTTGTTCCTCTCTCCTCTTTCCCCCCTTGTTCCTCTCTCCTCTTTCCCCCCTTGTTCCTCTCTGCTCTTTCCCCCCTTGTTCCTCTCTCCTCTTTCCCCCCTTGTTCCTCTCTCCTCTTTCCCCCCTTGTTCCTCTCTCCTCTTTCCCCCCTTGTTCCTCTCTCCTCTTTCCTTATTTCACTATTGTTTTCCCCTTCTCTCTTTCATTATTGTTTTACCCTTTTTTGGTGTGGCCCTTCTGCCTTACTATCTCATTTTCTGAATTGCTACGTTACTCTCTGCGTTGCTTTATATTTCTTAAGGGTATTGCTCTCTCAATCCTACATGTGTTTGCACTCTACTACTTTGTTTTATTCTCGTTTTATAATTTTTGCTTTCATTCTTTTACTCTCCGCTATTTCTATTACGCCATTACATTATCTCTAACTTTGTATGTTAATACGCTATATACAGATTTTTCTTCATTCATATTCAGGAAAAGACTTGTACTTGCATAATTCTGTAACGCCTACATTGAACCGTGACTTTTGTTCCAGCTGCACGTGCCAATAACATTCATCTGCTTGAAGAATTTCTGGTCTAATATGCATTTCGATCGCAAACATCACTCCAGATCAATGAATGTGCGTTCGTAACATAGGCTCTTATATATTATCAGTGTATTTATTAGACTATTGATATTTACAAGAGGTTAACGCAGCATGTCACGATTTCAGCTGGTGAATGTTCGAATTCATTAGGTTAAGGTTTACGAAACAAGGTCATAGATGTTGTAAGCTATATCAATACTTTCCCAATATCTGATTATAATTGGAGCCATGTTGTCTGTCTAAAACCGAATCTACGTCACAGTTTTCAGATGTATAATATTGTGATCTATTGTCATATATTCTAAAATGTTTTTGTATAAAATCAGCTTTTTATTGTGGTACTAGTTCTAATCATTACTTACGTACACAAATAGATTATTTTAGCAACATACAATGTTGCTGTATGTGTGTATATATATATATATATGTGTCTGTGTGTGTTTCTGTGTGTGTTAATGTTAAATGTTTAGTCGTTAAGTCTATCTTGATGTTGAAATCTTAATTATTTTAGTAAAAATTACACAGTACGTATTAAAACATAATATTTGATAGTCCATGACATGAATAGTGCTATTAGTGCGGGATGGCGTTGAGTGTGTTGGATTTCAAAAGATTAAGACTCCTCAAACCCAACGACACCGCTCAGGCGTGTTGTGAACACGTTGGCTTGCAGGTGCATCCGGTCGGAGATCACAGACCACATCCCCAAGTATAAAAAAATAGGGGCGTACATGCGTTTTCTATGCTGTCTACACTTCGACAGTCTAGAATGTAAAGTCTTTAACGAGAGAATCTTGAGACAAGATGAGAAAAAAAAAGATCTGAATCGATTCAGCAATGTGAGGTTGCCTGTCAATGATGAAATCAAAATAAAGACTTCTTCAAACAACAAATCAAATCGTGTTAGGGAGCAGGCATGGATTGTCACGAGGAGCACCGACCAAGAACGAGAAAAATGTACCTTTCTTGAAATCTTATGTGACACAAACACACACATCCATGGCCGTTACACACATGTGAACACACAGAAGACAGACTATCACGGCTATGTCACAATTACATACACTTCATCTCACCCCCCCCCAGATACATACCAATAGGACTTAATACAAACAGGGACTATGTGCGTATTTTCAGTAAATAATCAACCGTTTTTTTTGTTTTTTTTTATTATTTTATATTATTTTTCTCTGCAATCTAATTATTATAACCAGTGTGAAAAACGAGAAAATATTAAATAAAGGAATATTTGTTTCTGGATGCTGGATAAATTTTTGTATTACACTTCTTAAATTTTTAGATCACGAATGAATGTTTGTATATTTTTGGATTAATCGAACAATTGTTCTCATCTTGAATATCGTCTGCAAAATGTTTCGGTCGATGTAGCCTTTGATCTCTCTCAGGAGTAAAAGTCACCATGTTTTTTGCAAGAAGAAAATCACAGGGTTAGGTCTGTACTCTACAAATACGGAACCTTGGAGTGCAAAGCTAACCCCTCTTTTCCTCCGGTCAAAAATATTGCGAGTTTTACACCTGAAGAAGTTCAAAGATTACATCGACCGAAACGTTGTACAGTGTTCAAGACGAAGAGAATTTTTGTAATAATAAAATAATGCTATTGTTTACCTATCACATCTGTGACAGCGAGTGTATTGCTTCATATGGACAAAAAGAGGAGGTGATTCAAAGGTTAAGTTTGGGTAGCTATTGCCATATCTCTTAGCAATAATTTATTAGGAAGATTTTTAATATATAATAGACTACTCGTGACCCGTTGGGTCAGTAAGTTATATTAGCTATGGACTTCATGTATGAGCGTGACACTTGTGACGTAAAGAAAATAGTTTTTTTTTTTACATAACAGAAACATTTCTATGAAAGTATATTAAAATGAAAAAAGAATATATATAGATTTCTATGAGTCGTTCTGTTTATTATAATTGATTATATAAAAAAATACAGTTACTGAATTATAAGTGGTTGGCCATACTTATAGGTAAATGTGCACTGAACAGATACCATAATACTTATTATAGTTAAATTCAAATGTTGATATATCTGCTTTTTTTTTTTACATCGTTCATTTCTGTATTACGTTTAAGTTATTTTAAACCCCACTCTTCCCGTGTTAAATAATAATTTCGAAATAATAACGTTAATATTTCAGCGTCCCAATTCTTTTTTGTTTTTTTCGCGTTTGGGGTGTTCGCGGTATAGAACCTTCCAACCACAATATTTTATTTGATTTTATAATAGCGCACCTTTGGAATGTGGCATTATTAAAACGGCATACGTTAAATCCTTTGAAACTATCAACTCTGCCATTGAGCTTAGTCGAAAGGGTATCATCGATTAACGAGTTGTTTATAGGTGGAATTAATATGCATTATATAATTATTACGTTGAGAAGAAACTTCTTGCTGAATTTTTAATTTTCATTTACACTGATGTATTTTCAAATAAGTTTTCTTTATAATACCTTTACCTTATATATCATGTAAAACGCGTTTTCGGTCTATTTTTTATCGTTTAAATTACAATCGTTTTAAGACAATTATGTCATTTCAAGACGTTGAATACAAGATGGAAAAAAGCAAATTCGCACGATTTTACTCATTTTAATTCAAGCTGGGTCAGAAAGCTGGTGAGACAGCTCGCGATATCAAGGAAGTGTTTGGCCCAGGAACCACTATATAACGCACAGCACAATGGTGGTTTAAGAAATTTCGTGGTAGTACCGAGTCATGATGATTAGCATAGTTGCCGGCTATTGGATTTTGATAACGATTAATTAAGAGTGTTGATCTAAGCCAGTACTATGCACAAGTGTTCGAGAACTTGCTTATTAATAAGACATAACGTATATGACGATTTCCAATCACTCGAGAGAAATTGGAAAGACAAAAAATTTTATAAATGGGTTCCTCACTAATTGAACGACAACCAAAAAGAAACCCATGAGAACAACGCGTTTTACTACAGGGTTGACTTGCAGTTAAAAGTGTTTGTTTTTTTTGTTGTTTTTTTTTACGACAATCAGCGACGCTCGTCTCAATGGTTAAACGCCGACGAAGCTCCACAACACTCTCCGAAACCAGAAATGTGTGGAAAAAAATCATGTTGACTCTTTTTTGGCGGTCTGCGACCAGTCTTATCTATTACAGTTGTTTTTTATACAGGCAAAACCATTGCCGCGGAGAAGTTCTGTCAACGAAATACATCAGAGATTTCGAGAACAACTTTCATTAGTCAATAGAAAAGGACCAGTTCTCCTTCAAGACAATGCCTGGTCGCACGTTGCTAAGTAAACGCCACAGAAGTTGAACGAATTGGGCTACGAAACTCTGCCTCAAATATCAAATACGTCTTCATCGCCAGTAGAACACAAGATTTTTAGATTACTGGCATAAATACATGTGTTATGGGATGGCAACAGTATGTTGATTCTGATGGTGTTTATTTCGATAAATACATTTTTATTTCAACCGAGATATGTTGATCTGAATTTAAAAGTTAAAAACCGCAAGAACTTTTTGTCAATCATATATATATATATGTGTGTGTGTGTGTGTCATTTTTTTTAACAATATAAATAGCTTCGGAAAGCTGTTTTTTACTTATTTTTATTTTTTTCGCTACCTTTGCGTTATTTATTTTTTTAAGAGCTAGACGCTCTTTTAGTTATTCTTATATATATATAGTAAGTTATAAAATATATGTGGCGATTAAGCTACACTGAATATTCCGCGTTTCATCCACTCTAGGACTCTTCAGGCTTATACGCGAACAACCACAAAATTCGCGCATAAGCATGAAGTGTCCTAAAGTGGATGAAACGCGGAATATTCAGTGTAGCTTAATCGCCATATATATTTTATAACTTACTAACTAGCTCTACCTACGTATTGAGCACTTTTGAAGTAAATACTTAAAGTTTACGTATAAAGTTATACTTTCGTATATTAATTTTATATGAGTAAATTAAGTAATTATATAAAGTCAGCCCTTATTTTTTTATAAAACGTATTTATTAAATATTTTATTAAATAGGTTTACGTGAATAAGAGGTATACCCACGGACATGCAGGTTTCTAGCTTCAAACTGCCATCAACATGGGTTATAGTCAAGATCGAACTCTGTCGCTATGTCAATGAGTTACGATGGTTCTCTCTCTCTCTCTCCCTATCTATCTATCTATATATATATATAATATATGTATGTATGTATGTATGTATATATATATATATATATATATATATATATATATATATATAGTTTTACTATTGTTTGGTTTGTAGGTTTAAGATGAGAAATCAGGTATAAAACTAAGCGTGCTCGAGAGTAGCAGAGCCAACATCGATAAGTTCACTCTTTTTTTTTTTTTAATTGTACGCATTCTTAATGAACCGGCAGTAAATCTAAGTTTTATAAATAGTGTTATAGAAATATCTATATATTGAATAATGGTTTAAAGGAAGCCGACTAAAGAATTACATTTTACATGGATTTTGTATCATTGCATATAACTCGCAACCTCAAGAGGTTTAAATCGTTAAGTTACGACATTCTGATTCAGATTTTGTAAGAAACGCCGATGCGCATGCGTCGAGCGAGACTCCCACATACATTCTTAATAAATTTAAAGTAGTGATTGTGATAACATAATTGTGTGTGTATGGTGTCTATCAAAAGTGAACGTGTCTGTGTACATTTCCCTGCGCAATAACTGTCAATTTTAAGTCTACAGACGCGAAATTTGATATACAGGGTACTGAGATTTGGGAAAATGTTTGCGATCGGTTTTCGACCAGAAATTTGTCTGTTAAGGGGTCAAAGTTCAACGATTTGACCTTTGTGAACTCCACAAAACTCCGACAATCTTAGGTCTAAACACTTGAAATTTTAGATATAGGTTCCTGGGACATGGATCTAACTTAATAACACGATTTGAACCCAAAACAATAAATGTTAAGGGGTCATAATAGGGGTCAAATTCTAAAAAATTGACCGCTTTTTTTTCTTTTTTCTTAACATACACCTCTAAACACCCGGGCAACGCCGGGCTTAATGCTAATATCTAAATAAAGTGGACAGCAAAACCACTTACTCTGACATTGTTTCCAGCTGTCCTGGCCTTAGACTAGTTTACTCTAGCAATTCCGGTTTAAAGTAGATACATTGCTGGAACCATTCATTTTTTAAAAGTATTAGTCATCAAGCGTAGATCTTAGGTAGACATTACAATCCTCTTCTGATCATAGTGAAGCGATCCTATTTTAGCAGGTCTATAGAGCCTTCCTTATCTAAATAGTCCTGGATGAATTGCCCAGAAAAAGACTCGGCACACTGTTGGTTGAACCATTCTTTTCATTTTCTTGCAATGAAAGTTCTGAAAGTATTTTTGGCGACTCTTTTAGACTATTTCCGTGGCAGACTTTATCAGATGGTATTCCAAAGTGACTTTTTTTTAAATTGATTTAATGTAACTATTATATCTTGATCCATCTCAAAATAGGTCCTCGTATGCTCATGCGCCCGTGCTGCGGAGTGCACAGTAATACATTTCTTCACCAGATCTTGTTTACTTCTCTAGTAGTGACCGGCAGTAGTGTTTTCTGTAGGGCGACAATTTTATCGTATAATGATGCATATTTTTAGAGTCTCACACCGTCATTATCTGCAACGGAGCGATGAAACTCTGTCATTAATGCATAAGTTCATTTACCATAACAATGCAATTTATAATAACCTTTGATCCATTCCGACGGAATAAAAATAAGAGACATTACTTTTGGAACACCCTCGCGTAAAATGAGTTTAAAAGATCATTATTTCGTTTGACGTATATTTCCAATTGCATGTAATTTGAACCGATCGTTTTCTTTTCCTTCCAATTAAAAAAAAATGTATTCTATGTTGCAAAGCCCTTGAAAAGACGTTAGCATCGCAGAGAAATTTTTCTGCACTTTTCTATAAAAATAAAATAAATGCGTACGAAACTGAAAAATGCGAATTCAAGTGATTTGATGTCAAACGATGGTGCGTTATTTGCTACGGTATTTATTCCCAACTTGTTCAATGGAAGGTTGTTAAAATCTTTCTGGGTGCTTTTTGTCCATATACCATGCATATTGAACTATAGATACATTTGTATTTATTTTATCAATGGTTTTCGCAGATGTGTTTAATTTTTATTACAGTTTAAAATTTTTAAAAAGTGTAAAATTCTTAATCGGATATTAGAAAATTTACACTTTTTTTTTTTTTTGTAAAAAATCTTAATGATAGGATATTTTTTTTAATTTTAATTCAAAATCTTTTTCCCCTCATTATTTTAATTATGTATTTTTATTCCGGGGTATTTTTTTTTTTTCATTACTTGTTATTAAGTGTTTTTTTCTTTTATTATATTAATTACGTTTTTTTTTTTTTACATATTAAAACGATTTTGATTCTACGGAATGTTTTGATTTTAAGGTTAAAGCTTAAGTCTTACGGAGAAATTGAAACTCATCAATTCTTGTGTAATTGGTCTCTCTCTCTCATATATATATATATATATATATATATATAATTAAATGGAATGCAAATTTATTTCTAAATAAGTTTGTGTCTATATTAAAGACCCTTTTCAAATGATACAAACTGTACATTTCATTTATTGATGTCTGCCACAAATTAAAATTTCACAAAATCGGAGATATCTGAATTTTAATAAAATGCTTCAATATTCTTTTGCATTAAATGATGTAAAACTAGATATAGCTCACATTTCCATTATTTACGCCTCGGATTTGTGTTCAAAAATTCATAATTATTCACAATGTCAGACTAGCGAACTGAAATGCTATTACAGTTGATCAATGATCGATTAATTTGTAGGTTTGAATCATTTACATGTATAAATATACTAAATTTCATAAGTATATATATATATATATATATATATATATATATATATATATATACTAGCAGTTCAGCCCGGCTTTGCTCGAGCCCTATGTACTGTTCATAACTTTATGTGCATATGTATATATGTGTGTGCGTGTGTGTGTATACATAAAATTTCGACTCATGTCCAGGTAACCTACATCTAATATTTCAAGTGTTTAGACCAAAAATTAGCGGATGAGTTTAGTAAGGTCTATAAAGGTCAACTCTTTCAACTTTTACCTCTTGGCAGCCAAATTTTCGCCCAAAAATTGATTAAAAACTAGCTGCATGTCTGAATAATCTTTATGTAAAATTGGAAGTATTTAGACCCAAAATTGGCTGAAATCTTTGGAACTTTGACGAATGAGAGCCAAATTCTAGGCCAAAACCCTTGCTTGCCCTATGTCTGAATACACTTTATGTGAAATTTCAAAAGTGTAGATTCAAAGCTGGATGAGTAATTTAGTAGAGACTGCAGAAGTCAATTTTTTTTTTAACTTTAACCCCAATTTTGACCTCTTACCATTTATTGTTTTGGGGCTCAAATCAAATTAAAGTTTGATTCATATTCAAATAACCTACATCTAAAATTTCAAGTGTTTAGACCAAAATTGGCGGAGGAGTTTGATAGTTTTCAAAAGTCAATTCGTTGAACTTTGACCCCTTGCCAGCCATTTTTCTGACCGAAAACGGATTTAAGATTTTCCCAAATTTCAATACGCTTATGTCAAATCTCTGTAGACTGAAAATTGACAGAGTAGTTTAGTAGGGAAAGTACACACAGACACTTTCACTTTTATAGCTATAAAGATAGATTATCTACCTCTATTATTATTTAAAAGAAAATGTGTGTGAGAGAATTTTTCTCCTATGCGCTTGAAAAAGGATTGGCCGATTTTTATGAGACTTAACATGAAGGTACTTTATGTGCCTGATAGTGTTCTTCGATAGGTTTTCTATCAGAATGTGTTTAGTAAATATCGATAATCGAAAAGATTCGCTGAAATAATGAATAGGCAATTTTGACCAAAGTTAACACCTGACACAGCCTAACACCATTTGAAAAATTTTATTACCACACAAGCAGACAGGCCCGGCGTTTCATATAGGTTCTTTGATATGAGAGGGGCGCGTTCGAAATGAATGTTTCCGTTTAAAGCACAATTTCACCATGATACTTGGTTTTTGCATTTTAAACTTTAATTCACGCCATTATATATAGAAATAATTTTATAAAAGCAGCAATAGGTTTTCGACAGTGTAATGTAAACCACGGTTGTGATGTTGTGACCGTTTGCCGATGATAACAGCGCAGTATCTGTTAACTGTGGCAGGCAGTGCAAAGGGTCAAATCGTTATTAATTGATCTAAGCGACAACGGATCGCTGGATCGATTATTATGATTAAAAAGTATAAACAATGAGATTGGAAAAATGAGTGACAGCTGAAAAAAAATGCTACAAATGGAATGTTAATGAGGAATTTTAGTTTTCGTAAACGAAATAACTAGATTTAGGCTTGCGTTAGCGTTGGAGTTTTCGACACGTGATTTAAGTAGTTTATAATCAGTAGTTAGCTGAACGTTGCGGAAAACAGACGACTCAAAGGGGAATTAGTCTCTCTTCATAATGCGGGAAACGGCGTCTTCCGAGACAGCAAAAATGTGAAGACGCTGTAATCTCTAAAGATGCCGACCGGAATCAAGAGAATAAATGTGTTATATATAAAACAGGTATGTGTTGCGTTTGTTTGCAACTGTTGAAACGGACTATTTTGTCTACAACTGTTTTGATACGTCCGTGTCAATCGTTTCATGTTAGAACTGTTGCATAGATGTAAAATACACACATTAGACAATCCACTAGATGATGCACTATATATATATATATATATATATATATATATATATATATATATATATATATATATATATACTCGCCTATAATATAACCGAGATATATACCCGCATACATACGTACATGAATATACAGATAATATATATATACTAGCAAAAGTACCCGTCGTTGACTGGGTTAAAAAAAAGCCTACAGAAAATGGACTCTGATTTATGAAAGTATGATAGGTTATGAAAAGGAAGGGTTGTAATGAGATAGCTTCGAATTTGGGGGTATCAAAACCAAAACAAAATATGATGAATGCAAAAATATAATATATAAACCCCATAATTTATTATGCCATACCTGTTCATACTGAAACACTTATCACAATATTCTGTGGATCTATATTAAAAAAACCTTGTTAAACTTTGTGACATATTTCCATTCTATGGAGGTCAGGTGCAAACGAACACCCCATAATTTTATTATACCATATTTATTCAAACTGAAACATAATTATCAAAATATACTTACGCAGATAGATATGAAAGGTCATTATTAAAGTTTGTGCCTATTTCCATTCTATAGAGGCCAGGCGCGAACGCAGACCCCACAATTTTATTATACCATCCCTATTTAAGTTAAAACATACTTATCAAAGTATTATGTACATCTATATCAAAAACACTTGTAAACGTTTTTTTTATTTCCATACTTTGTGTACCAGGCGCCTACGCAGACCCCACAATTTTAATGATCCACTGTTTTCCCAGATCACATATACGCATTCCTGTGTTTCGATACACCTATCATTATATGTAATCAGTTTTTTTAACAATATAGGGGCCTATTCGTGACCAGACACACCCACACACGCACAGACATTCAGCTTTATATTATAGATAGAGAAAGAAAGAGATAAATAAAAACGAACAATGCAAGTTATGTGTTCATCAACGTTTCGACTTTATTTCGAAATAAAGACGAAACGTTGATGAACACATAGCTTCGTTTGTTCCTTTTTATTTCTCTATTTTGTCGGAATACTATTTTTATTATTCTCCTCATATATATATATATATATATATATATATATATATAAATGTACATATACACCCCCGCTATCCAACACAATGTATAGTGAACTTAGTCACTACAGGGAGGCATATGAAGCTTCCTTTCGGTGCAATGCGATAAGTCCCAAACTAGAGCAGGCAATTAATCGATTCGATTGAAAAATGGACGATTTCATCGATTTCGATGACAATAAAATATGAAGTTTAAACATTCGTTGATCATCATAAAATCCTGGGCAACGTCAGCTCTCCCTGCTAGTAATATATATATATATATATATATATATATATATATATATATATATATATATTGTGTTGTGTATTATACGCGGCATGCGTTGTGTATTATACGCGGCATGTGTTGTGTATAGTAGATAACACATAGCATGTATAATATATATATATATATATATATATATATATATATATATATATGAGAGGCTTTCCAAAAGTGAGTCTCCTATTTTTCATTCTGCCCGAATAGGTCATAGGGATTGGAAATTTCATTGTCATTCCCACTTAATTTATGCATTCATACCTTGAGTTTCATCTCTTCCTTGCAGATATAGATAGTGTGAAACCCAAAGAATTTAATCTCTCATGGACGTGCCTCAGAAGCAAAGATGCATCATTGAATTCTTGGCAAATGTACATTAAGAATGGTAGTAATTGTATGTAAAAATAAATCCCTGAGCACGAAAACTCGATCGTTTTAGTGGCATAACTCCTGTTTACGTAGCGCTTCAACTTTGAAGTTATAAAATAGATTTTACTTAAGGAAGTTCTGCGTAGTATATATCAGTAACACTGGAAAAACTAAAATACTGAATGAAATTTTAATAGAAAATAAAATTAAAAAAAGTTCTGAAATTTGTCGAAAATAGTCTAGCATAAGAAAGATATAGATGTGGTTTTGTGAAACCTTTGAGGATATGCGATAAAACTGCTTGGTCTTTCTTCTCATATGCAACAAATTGACGTCAGTGAAAGTGCTATTTAATTACATTCATAAAATAAACTTAAAACTAGTATTTTCCTAAGTGCTCAATACATGACAGATCTTTTAATCTAGTATATCTATTAAAGTAAGAATGTGTATGTGAGGGCACTTTTCAACCTATATACGCAACGAATTTTTGTTCTACAGATTTAAAATTAGTTTATAGGATAATCAGACATGTGGAAAACTTTTTCATCGATTTTCATCTGGAAATAAGGGCTGCTAATAGGTCAAAATTGAAAACTTATTACTTGGGGGTTATCGGATTTTTATCTTTTTATCAACTGTTTCACGACTGAGCATGCGCGGTCATGAAACATGAGATTCCTTATGTTTAGCATAAGTATGGTTTTAAAAAACTTATAGATCGTGGCAAGCTGATCTAATAATTATCGTACTTAACTCATTGTCTTTAGGTTTTGGTTTCAATCTCAGCTAGAGTATTTTTTTTTTTACTTTCAAGAACTGTTTAGAACAAGCATAATACTCGCATGTATGTATCTCAGTTTCTTTTCGTTTTTTTGTTTTTTTTTTAGTTTAGTTTTTTAAAGGAATTTAACGTTACGGTTAATACCTACGGTATTTCCGTTCATAAGAATCTGCATTAATTAGAATATAAATTTATGCGTATTTTGCGACCGGGCCACGCCAAATGGTCTGCTAGTCTTGATATAATTACATTAAAAGAAAAATATAATTTTATATATTTTTCAACATGTCCTAATTCAAATTCATTCTAAAGATGAATGATAAAAGAAAGATGTCAAAATGTGGAAACTTTTGGAATCTTCGTATAGCATATTTTTTTTGTTTTCGTTTTTAAAGATTGTCTCAATAAAATAATTCAATATTTCCAACCATGTATTCTTTCATTTTTTTTTTTAAACTATTTTCGACGTTTTTTTTTATTTCTATTCTTTTTATTGTCTTTTATAAAAATTCTTTTCCTTCTATGTTTCTTGCTGTTCATCTGTCATTCTTCATTTGTAATTTGTTCTCATGCATCTTTCTTTCTATTTTCCCTGTTTATTTCATGTGTGTTTCATTCTCCCGACTGTCATTTACTTTCTATCTTCATTTCTTTCGTTATCCTTCCTTCGATTCTTTTTGTTCCTTCCTTTGAATCTCCCCCACCCCCTTCCACCTTGCATGCTTCGTTTTAACTAACGGGGTCATCTCTTTTGTCCTTCTCACTTTCGCCCACCTTTCAGTCTAACATTACACCTTGTCTATTTTCTCACCTTCTCTGTCGTCGTATTTTTTTTTTACTCAATCAAAATATAATACAATATAGACGTATTTGAGATCGAGTCTAACAGGGAACTGTAGGGACTTGCACAACAAAATTGTTGGATTTTTAGCCGACTAAAAATGGGACAGTTTAGGCAACTTGAAGCAACAAAACCCGAACTCGACGTAAAAGGGAAACACAATGAAATCGCCACCTTGTTTTGTGAATCATTCGTGGGGTTTGGGTAAACTTCTCCGAAAGTTACACCGGTGCTTACAGCAACATCTTGTCCTTGTAATTGTAACAAAAAGGCAGAACAACCAGTGTATGAACGAACCACAACTGACTAACTAATAACGGATCAACTCTACGGGTGCTTTTAAAATCTCCTAGTCGATCCTATGCAAATGTTGCCACATCTAATCCACATGGTTGGATAAAGTCAGTCGATTAAACAGTTACCGATTTCTTGCTTCAACGACCGCTACTGAGAATTTCATCGCTTCACCTCTCCACATTGAGTTCTGGTAAATAAAAATATGAAGATGTCTGTTCACATTACATTTACACGTCTGCATGTTATACATTCAGAGAAACCGGAAACTGAGAGGAAAGTCCAAATTATTCCAGTCCGAGTGTAGAATTATTAGTAGAACGCTTTTCGGAATCTGGGGACATCATAATTGAAGGGGTTGGATATTGCTGCTTGTCGGCTTAATCGAGATTATGTATGTCGAGGTGGAACCTGTGTTATGAGTTCATCAGCGCACATTTAAAGTACTTGTAAAAGAAGAACAAGGCTGCAATATTAAGCTAATAACATAGTGCAGGACCTGTAAGATTTGAGACTCTTTTTTTTACTCTTAAGAGTGAGACTAGTGGGGAATGCGTCATCACAGACGTGGCAACAATACTCCATAAATTGGTGAGTTGTGGCTTTATGAAAACATAGGATACTCTTTGGTGGTAAAGGGAGTATATCTGTTTAGCAATGTCCTCAATGTATTTGTTTCAATTCATGTTCCCTTATGAATGTTAAGCCAAAGAGTTTAAACGATGAGCTATAGGGTACAGTATTATTTGTCATAGTAATCGATCGTTGAAAATGTTTTTTGTACCTATTTACTATGCCTCCCCACGGGACAGAGTTAGACACCAGGGTCGTTTTTTAACGTGGAGAAAAGGTACAAAAATAAAAATTGTCTCAGTCGTGAAGGATTTCTCCTTCACCGAAAGAGAACAAGAAATAGAAGTGCAGCATCTGAAGAACAGATACTACACTTTGATCTTGTCCCGAAGGCCAAGTTGTTAAAATAAAAAAAACTTAGATTTAGTAAGGCGAAATATTACCATCTATTTACAATTCCATTTCAATACATACAAAATGTCGTTTTATATGCTTTCTACTATAAGCTTGGGTATGTGTACATTTGTTTTACTCCCATGTCTATTACAGAGCGCGATGTCTTTTGTCGTTTTTCCCGCCAATTATTTAGTTGCTATACTATCTTTACTATTTCCTTGTTTCTACATTTCTTCTGCGTTATTTCTTATTTCATTATTCTGTCAAGTTTCTTTCTTTCTAAAGTATCATTCTTTAGCTACAAGAAATGCCCTTTCTTCTTCGTAGTTTGTTTTTTCGTCAGAATATATTTCCCCTTTCCCTATTTGTCCTTTTGTTTTTGTTTTTTTTTTGTATACTCTTATAAAGAGTTATTCTATTTATTTAACTTGACACGTTACCCCCCACCCACCCACTGTTCACTTTTCCTGCCAACTCTTATTTTATCTTCCAATAGATAAAATCAAATGCGATCCCATATTCAGTTGAATCTCAAGCATTTAATAAAGAATAAACAGAGTGTCAAGATCAGTAACGAGGTTATCCTAAACAAAATAAAACAAATCTTTGATTTCCGTTTCTTCAAAATAGAACCATAATGACGATAGATAGAAATAAAGATGTTAATTAAGGAGATTGAACTTGCAATCGTTAATTTAAATCTACAGATAAAATGCCTTGGATAATAAATTACCATGAAACTTAATAACCCTGGAAATGAAAGTACGGCAGGTAATTTTTTTGAAAACTAGATATTACAGGAACAGATCACAAAGTAGTTGAGTGTAACAAGTTGATGGAAGAATATGCTGAGTAGTGACGCGTCGATGTATGTTCACCAGAATAAGTAGCATTCACCAATGAATATCGATTGCAAAACTTTTGTGGCCTTTAAGATGACGCAAGACTTTCGCAAATATGTGCACTAAAAATATTTGAAACTGTCATCTGATGGTGAAAAGGTTTGTGATTGATTTTTAGTCGCGTGCAAGCGACTCTATAAGTCACTCCGTCGGTCTGTCCGTAACACTTTTGTGCTAGGCCGTTTTGGTTAAGATCTAAGGTATGTTGTTAATAGATGCTGTTCTTAGCTTTTTAAGCAAGACCAAAGTGTAGTATCTGTTACTACATGTTGTACTTATGTTTGTAACTTTTCCTTGGCCACATGGCTAAGATCAAAGTGTAGTATATGTTAACAGTTGAAACTTTTCCTTGACAGTTGAAGGGGAAACCTTTCCATGCTAAGGCATTTTTAGTCGCATGCAAATCACTCCATCGGTCGGTCTGTAACACATTTACATTTTTTTAAGCAAGGGGTATGGAGTAACATTTTTGTCCCCCGATTTATCAGAGAGGGACCTATATTTTCAATGGATCCGTCTGTCCGTTAGTCCGGATGATTGACGGATAACCGTCCATTAGATTTTCCTGAACTGTTTATTTTTTGAAGTTATTTCAGCCCATTTTTCGGTCATTTTAGTTTATCTTTAAGAATTTTATGTCAATCCTACATTCACGCATTCATTCATTACAAGAGAGCTAGCGACTAATGCCTCTCGGCCTTGTTATATTGGAAGTAGATATATACGAGGCGTGCCTTTAATGAAACGATGTTAATGTATTGGGTTGGCCACAAAGTTCGTTCGTTCGTTTTTTTTCTTTCTTTCATTTCTTTTTCATTGTTTTCTTTCTTTTTTAGTAGTAGTAATGGGTAACGCAAACATCAAGTTTAGAAACAAAAGTAAGTTCATGGAGTTTATTTTCCACGCCAAATCTGGAAATCGTGAGAATATCTGCGATTTCTCTGATTGTCAAACGGCAATCTTGTTCAACTACGGCTTTCACTTTGTCACTGTCAATCATTTTTAACCGTACAGAGCGATCGGCATCTTTTACAGAAAAAGCAATCATTCTTTTCAGTAATCGAGTACACATGTCCTGTAACAGAATTCTACCCATACACGTGAAATTTTTTATGCAGGTTCCTGTAGCATTTCATTTTTTTGTTTTAAAAGCATGAAGTGTAAAAATGTAAGAACTGCTCAGCTTATAATACACTAACGTCAACATATACAGGATTTTAAGAGTAGGAATATAAAATTATTTTCAACATTCAAAAAATAAACAAAACAAAACGAACAAACGTTTTGGCTAATTCAATATTTAAATTCCAACAAAAATATATGATTTAAATTTCGAAGTAAAACTCATCGAGTATAATGCACGTCAACGTATATCTGTGACGCTTCTATGCAATACGGGATGTATTCATCTGTCATTATAGCCTCTTAAAGACTCGCCTATCTTCAAGACGCACCACCTTCCTAACTCCGTTACGTTATGTATAAATGGAAAGTTGGGAAATGGATTACGATGCTGATTGATGACCAATACTAATCCAAGCAGTCTCACTGTAGCATTACATACAAACCTCGCGTAATAAGCTTGCTCTAAGCAAAACATAAAATATTTGATTTCTCTTTCTTCGAAACAAAATTATATTGATAATTAACATATGTATGTGCATGTATTAAGTAGAAGTATAATGTAAGTATTCTTTTTTAAGCAGAATCAAACCGGTAAAAAATTCTTTCATTTTTAAGAAAATTTTTTTAATCATTTTGTTCTAACTGGGGACGAAGCATCCTACCAGATGCCAGACATTCACTCTCTATCTCATAAATTCGAAGTTCATTCAATGGAAGGTTTTCAGTGTATTTTGGCGACTTGTTTGGACTATTTTCGTAGCAGGCATGTTTTCAGATCGTTTGATATATGAGATAGTATAATTCAAAGTGTTTGTCCAGTTTTGTGATAGGGATTGTTCTGTTGGGTCTTGTTTCATGATGCTGATGTACCATCGTGAATTTTGAATTCTAGGAGACAGTTTGAAATTTTCCGGTGATCATAATAGTAGCACGATGTTGATGGTCATTCTGAGAGTCCCATAAGGCTGATCGTCTTGGCAAATACATCCTGGGCAGACACTGGTTTCTGTATTACCTTGGACAATGTCAACATATTCATTGTTTGAGTATTCAGTTTGTTCTTTAATGGTTAGTCAACAATGCCAAAGCTATATCTTATCTCATGCATGCTTCGTAGATTAATAGCAATTACGTTGTTTGTGTCTACAAAGTTTCATACACTGCTTATACGCCATTTTTGGCACTCATCTTAGCATGCTGAATAAAATCGTTTTCTTCTATGCCAAGGTATTTGTATTGTTCCCGTTTTTCTAGGTCTTTGGTGTTGGCATCTTCACCAAGTTGTATATTTTCTGTTTGGACCTTGTTCACCGCTCGGATAGAACAATTGGCACATTTGTCCAGAAGCAACTTCATTCCAATATCTTTTGAAAAAGTACGTCGGACGTGCAGGAGTCGACTTAAGTCAGCGTCTGAACTGGCGTACAGCTTGAGGTCATCCATGAAGTGTAGGTGGTTGAGTCTTTTAGATCGATCGCCAAGCAAAAGAGTAAAAATCTATTCCCTTTTATTACATCTTGACGTCAGAAATTATTATTCTATTAGCGTAGCTTAATTCCATTTTTGTGGGAAGACATTTTACATATACATTAATGATCTCCTTGATTACTGAATGGATCATATAGATCAAGGCACCGCAATAACGCCTTGTGGGACATACTATCATATCCCTTTTGATAATCAATCCAATCCATACTTAGTTTTCTGCCTCTTTCTATAGGCCTCAATGGTTTTATTAAGCAAAACCTTATCTTTGGTGTCTAAGCACTTCTTTTTCCACCCTGCTTGTTCATTTTCTTAGGTGTGCTTCGGCGGAAAGATTTTGTTAGCAATCAAGAACTTAAATGGCCACAGTGAAATCCATGTTGTGTTCTAGTTTTATAATTGCTTTTTTTAAAAGTAAATAGAATCTACTTTTTACATAAAGCAATATCTCTTTTTATAAAGCTTTTTTTTTTTCTGAATTGAATCCAATCCTTGCACGGGGCTAATTCTACTTCGAGACCAACGAATTATTAGAAAGAATTTCAAGTAAAGCAAATACGAATACATATTGCAGATGCATATTTTGGATGATCTGCATCGTTACGGGAATTGCCACTAAATTAGATTAGGCATATTTCTCTGTGATTATCTGCCATAACATATTCGTTATTGCCTTTATTCTCGCTTGACTATAGTATAAGAAACATGCCCATAGATTTTCTGATGGTTGCTGTAGAACGAATTTTCATGTATTTTTTTCAAACTTTCCAAACGCTTCACCGATTTAAACAAACCGTTGTCAGATAAAAATGGATTTGACTGATGTGTTTGCAGTTCACTTGTTTTGCAGTTCGAGTTGCGCATCGTAAAAGAGCCAACGTCTAGTGACTAAACAAGTAACATCAAACCTTAAACAAATGAGATGACGACGCCATTATGCATTTGCTGGAGGAAAATTGATTAAAACCAAAGTTCGACAACTCATGAAATATGAAAACGTAATTATTTAAGATTTTCGTTATCTCGTTTCACTTCATTTTTGGAATTTATAAACAAGTTTTAGAGTGTATTTTCTTATTTCTTCTCATTTTTACTTTTTTATTTTAGATTCCATTGCGTTTGGTGCTTTGTTTATATAAATACTAATTTCATCACTTATCAAGGATAAATGTTAATTAGATTGCGGACTACGTAGAACACTACGAGATAGCTCGACATTCACTTGTTTGCATTGGACTTGAATATTACCATGTTATTGTTTAAAAGTAAGTAGTTTCATGAGGTGTTTGACAGAGGGAAAGTATTTTGAAAGAAACTTTGTTTATGGAAATTCTTTTGATGTGAAGTACTTGGAAGAAGAGGGCAAACTAGTCTTAAGACCAAGAATTGCTTTTTCTGTGAATGTAATACAAGAGGGATCGGTGGTTGCTACTCGGTCTAGCAATTACAATGGAAAAACAAGAGTATAGAAAGACTAGCAAGCTATCATTGGTAAATAAGGGGGCTGAAAGCCAGTATAGCTATCACTTCTAACTGGAAAGAGGGCTCTGAGCAAAATCTCGCTATATTAGGCCATCACTGACGTTTATACAGAATGAGCATTACATCAGAATTCTGGAATATCTTTTTGTGTTAGTATAATCTAATCATTTTTCAACCACACATTTGATTAGGTCTTCTCTCTCTCTCTCTCTCTCTCTCTCTCTTTCTCACTTTCTCTCTCTCTCTCTTTCTTTCTCACTTTCTCTCTCTCTCTCTTTCTTTCTCACTTTCTCTCTCTCTCTCTCTTTCTTTCTCACTTTCTCTCTCTTTCTCTCTCTCTCTTTCTTTCTCTCTTTCTCTCTCTCTCTTTCTTTCTCTCTTTCTCCATCTCTTTCTCTCTTTCTCCATCTCTCTCTCTCTTTCTCCATCTCTTTCTCTCTCTCTCTCTCTCTCTCTCTCTCTTTCTCCATCTCTTTCTCTCTTTCTCTCTCTCTCTCTCTCTTTCTCTCTCTCTCTCTCTCTTTCTCTCTCTTTCTCTCTCTCTCTTTCTCTCTCTCTCTTTCTCTCTCTCTCTTTCTTTCTCTTTCTCTTTCTCTTTCTCTCTCTCTTTCTCTTTCTCTTTCTCTCTTTCTCTTTCTCTCTCTCTCTTTCTCTCTCTCTCTTTCTCTCTCTCTCTCTTTCTCTCTCTCTTTCTCTCTCTCTCTTTCTCTCTCTCTTTCTCTCTCTCTCTTTCTCTCTCTCTTTCTCTCTTTTTCTCTCTCTCTCTCTTTTTCTCTCTCTCTTTCTCTTTCTCTCTTTCTCTCTCTCTTTCTTTCTCTCTCTCTCTAGGTTGTATCAAATTCTCTTTTCGTATGATTATACACAACCACTCAAAAAACTATTTTCAATATTAGTGCTGAAAAGCAAAATAAGCGTTTATTCACAGCTGAACATTTTGCTAACCGCATTTCATTTCCTCTGATGATATGAGCCATTATTGAAAATCCATTAAGAAAATTAACATAACCCCTTCTATATATTCCTTTTGTCAAGCAATAAATTCTTAATTCGAATATGTGTCTATATGTTGTTTTTTTTTTCAGAATTTAAAATTTAACCACCAAACATATATATATATATATATATATATATATATATATATATATATATATGTATGTATATATAAGCGAGATAAGACACTGATAGAATTCAGATGAAAAATCCTGATAGATATTACTTGAAGTAATACTTTCAAGGAGATCCTAGCCAAAAAGGAAAAGCTCGATATTTAAGAATAGAGCAATATATAAGTTTCGTGGTTAAATTTTAAATTCTGAAAAAAAAAACAACATATAGAGACAAATATTCGATTTAAGAATTTATCGTTTGACAAGAGGAATATATAGAAGGGATTATTTTAATTCCCTTAATCCATGGATTTTCAACAATGGCCTATATCATCAGAGGAAATGAAATGCAGTTAGCAAAATGTTCGGCTGCGAATGGACGCTATTTGGCTTTTCAGCACAATTATTGAAAATATTGAAAATAGTTTTTTGAGTGGCTGTGAATAATTATATGGAGAAAATTATATGAAAAGAGTAGTTGATACAACCTGGGTAGTCCATTATCAGAAGGAGCCCAATGTCGTTGGGGGTTATAAATCCAGGTGGGCAGAAAATAGGCCAATGGGAAAAAGTGATATTCCCATATAATGAAAGCGTACTGCTCCTTATTGATATTTCGAAAAGTATACCGAGCAGCCTTATTCGTTGTTGCGTTGATTGTGTGTTGGTTTTTTTTCTTTTTTACATAGGCATCACCACATTATCAAGGCCAAGAGGCCACTCAAGGATAAGGGTTAAAGAGTGTACGGTAGAAATTGGACAATATAGTAATCATTAGTAATGAAAATTTGGTAAATTTGATAACTTATATGGAACGGCTCATCAAGAACTTATTTACGTAAGACTTGAAGACAACCATATTGTAGTCAGCCGGAAAGCAGGAAAACGGAAGACAATTCCACAGGCGTGTAGTTCTAAGAAAGAAGATTTGTTCATGGAATCTACGTTTAGGTTTAGGCACAGATAAAGAGTGGGGGAAATTATTGATAGTGTTTACAGCTAGACGAGTGTTTCTTGTGAAAGTTTGGCGAGGGGAGACCATAGATTGAAGCTCAGTCGAACACTTTCCATGAAAATAACGATACATCAGAGACAAACTCGCAACATCTCTTCTGTGAGATAGAGATTGCAAGGAAGAGAAAAGGACATCGCCTACGAGGCTACGAAGTCTATTTTGAACTCTATCAAGGCAGGCCAAGTCCTTTCTAGCAGCTCCTGCCCAGATGTGGCAACAGTATTCCATCCTTGGACGTACCTGGCTCTTATATAGATAGAGAATTGTATCAGCAGTGAGATATCTACCGGATCGATAGAAAGATCCCACCATTTTTCCAGCGGCTTTGGCAACAGATTTGATGTACGTGTTCCATTTAAGATCAGGAGTAATGGTCAAGCCCAGAAGCTTGTAAAAACTTGAGGCCTCCTGAAGACGAGAGCCATTCATTTCAATTGATGCCAGATGTGGATCAGAATGTTGATGATGTAAAGAGAGAAGCTTGGTTTTAGATGCATTAGAAGTAACCAGCCACTCCTTACCCCATTGTACTACGTGCTCAAGATCAGAGGAAAGAGAATTGGAGAGAACTTGGTCGTTTACTGTCTTAGATGTGCTACCATAAATGGTAGTGTCGTCAGCATAAATGTCTACAAATGATGTAAGGATGTGATTTGGAAGATCATTAATGAAACTCAGGAAAAGAGTTGGGTCCAGGATGGACCCCTGAGGGACACCGGCATTAATACCGTGAGCTTCTGATTTTTGCCCCTCAACTACTACTCTTATGAACCTATCAGAAAGAAATGATTTAATAATTGAGAAGACATTTCCAGCAATATCATAGCTAGAGATCTTATGAAGTAAACCTTTATGCCATACCCTATCAAAGGCCTTAGATATGTCAAGAGCAATTGCCCTAGAAAGGTTGCCTCAATCGAGAGATTCGCTAATCCTATGAGATATAACTGTAAGCACATCTGCTGTAGATCTAGCAGAACGGAAACCATATTGAGTGTCACTAAGAAGGTTCTTTTTGTTGAGATGGTTGATTACTTCTGTATTTAACAGATTCCAACAACTTACTCATGACGCACAGGAGACTAATTGGCCTGTACTGAGAGGGGGATGAGCGATCACCTGAATTCTTAAATACAGGGCATACTGATGAAATTTTCCAGGGAGATGGGAAACTATTCTCCTTAAGACAACGTTTAAACAGTTTTGTAAGTATGGGCGCTAGTTCAGGTTGAAGTTTTTTGAGTACTATAATTGGAATACCGTCAGGGCCAGTTGCTTTACTGGAATCCAAGTTTTTGATTAGCTTGGCAACATCACGTACAGATATACGTATATCACATAGCGTGTTTTCTGATACAGGAGGAAATATTAGGAGTTGGCAGCCTTGATCGCAAAGGGTAGAATTAGCTGCAAAGTTCTTGACAAAGAGTTTGGCTTTGTCTGATGCTGACGAGATTACCTCAGGTCCATTGATAATAGTTGGGATGGAGCACACGCTTCTGTTCAGGATTCGTTTTGCTATTTGCCAAAACTGGTGGGAATCAAGCCGCTGCTCAGCTACTTTGGACTTAACAGATTGAGCATACAACTCTCTTGCATTCTTTATTACTTTCTTACAATGGTTGCTGGCAGTCCTGAAAGCGGCTTTAGTTTTCATACATCTATTACGTTGGAAACAGTGGAAAAAGTGATTTCTGTGCGCAATGGCAGCAGCACATTCTGAAGAGAACCATGGCTGGCTGTTAGGTTTTTGCTGAAACTTTTTCGAGGGTATGAAACGGTCAATACCTACAATTAACCATTCCGTCAGGTCTAATACTATAGAGGACACATCCTTTTTAAACATGGAATGCAGAGGTAGATCAGATGTAAATGTACGGAAACTATCCCAGTCAGCCTTAGTGTATCGATATACTGTACGATGGAGAGGTACGTCTGGGGACTTATTACATTTCATTTTTATCTTAATTGATACAACAGAGTGGTCGGAAGATCCAAGAGGCGACAGAACAGAAACTGAACATAGTTCAGGGGAAGTTGTGAGAAAAAGGTCTAGTAGGCTCGCATACTGGCCGTCATTGTCGGGCACACGGGTGGGTTCCTGAACAATCTGAGTGAGGTCATAGGCAATGGAAAAATCATGACAGCACGTCCCCTCATCATCGGTCTTGTTAGAGTGGGTCAACCATTCGACTTTGTGAACATTGAAGTCAATACGTGAATGTTAGCTGAAGGATAAGCAGATAGGACTTGGTCAATTTTCTCAGATATGCTTTGAAAGATAGTAACTCCGCTGTTATGGGGGCGATAGAGAGTAAATATAAATGCCGTAGTGTGAGCTAAAGCAACCCGGAAGCACATATAGGGTAAGTTAGGATCTTCCCTGGAGATGTCCCTACCACATGGAAAGTTATCCCTAATATAGGCACATATTTCATGCCCATGGCGATCTTGGGGGTCAGATTTAGAAGTTAAAGTGTAGTAGTCCAAATGCTTTCACGGTGTGGACAAAGTATATCCGAAATTGGGTGGATATACCATTCCATTGTAATTATCCCCGTGAGTAATAGAATTTGAGCATTGAGTTAAATGTGCAATGGACCGCGAAATCAATAGTATAGTTATCAAAATAGCAAAGATAGCAAAATAATCATTGTGCGGAAAAGCAAATTAGCATCCATTCGCAGCCGAACATTTTGCTAACTGCATTTCATTTCCTCTGATGATATGTGCCATTGTTGAAAATCCATGGATTAAGGAAATTAAAATAACCCCTTCTATATATTCCTTTTGTCAAACAATAAATTCTTAAATGTCTCTATATGTTGTTTTTTCAGAATTTTGTATTTAACCACGAAACTCCGTATTCCTGTTTGTTTCCGGTTACGTCATATATGACGTCATAGCAAATAATAATATCTAAATAATATATATGTTCGGTGTATGTCATGTGTGGGGACGTCACATATGACGTCATGGAAAAAAGGACAGTTCTAAACGAATGACGAAAATGAAAATAAAGATTCCCGGGCAATGCCCCAAAGATTTTCTACTATAGGAGTTGAAGGTTGATTTGTAGCTGGGTTTGAATCGACACTTTTCTGCACTGTTTGTGAAAGCATGAACAGCTAGTATCTGTAGGTATAAAACATTGTTTATGATTATTAGCTCATATAGAAACAATATTCTTAAAGTTGAACACTCTTGGGAATAAAGGCGGTCCGCTTGATTTGTGCGAGATCACGATTTCCGATCGTTTATTCAATTTTGATCTTAATGTTGTGCCTGTATTTTGAATTTATAATTGTTAATTTCTCTTAATACATGTGGCAATTAATGGTGACCTAGACGTAACTTTCTTAGCAAAGAGTCAATGGTGGTTTTGTAGCTGGGTTCGATTCTCCCGATCAGTAGCTATCGCAACTTCATGCACTGAAAATTTTGTTTGAAGGCATAACACTTACATATAGTCTATGGAAATCGCTCGAAACGATGCATGAAGCCACTGGATATAAAGAGCTAACAAGAACGAGAGATGATTATTGCAAAGACAAGATATTTTGATTGGCCGTAGTCTTAAAAAGACAAAGGCTGTAGGTAGAAGGAAAACGGCCAACAGGAAGAACACTCCACGGTACTTGGAAAGAAGCTACTGGAATAGGAAACTGTATTGTTCCATGAGGTATTAAAATACGAATTGATGGAGACCAACGAGTCGAACGAGCTGGAAAAAATAGGAAGAAATAAATTAAAGAATTCTCAGGAATACGTGCCATAATAGTATTTGTAGAAAAGACAAACTAGCGACACCACGGTGAGAGAGAGAGATGTTGCATGAAGTAGAAAAGGGTAAGTCCAATCAAATTAAACATTTCTGCAATTTATCAAGAACCTTCAAATGTGAAGCAGATTCACCCGCCTAAATATGACAATAGTAGTATATACATGGTCTGTTTGTAGAGATAGTGTGTATGTATATATATTATATATATATATATATATATATATATATATATATATATTATACGTAAACTTTATCTCGCTGTTTGTTTATAAATAAGCGGTTTGAGCACTATAAAAGTGGTGGATAAATGTTTAAAATAGACATTTGACGAGGTTATTAGCGGGCACCGCTCCCGTGGGTCGATCGGTAGAACTTCTGACTATCAACGCGATTGTTCTAGGTTCAATTCTCGGCTTGGGCTTGGGAGAGATGCTGCACTGATGAGTTGTGATACAACGAAACAGGACTGTATGTCGGTCGATGACTACAAATATACATATATATATATACATATATATAATGAAGTTACACATACTGTCGAACATAATGTTAATTGATATACTTTCTATAAATATGTAAATAAGAATCACAAACAGAGTATTCCTTTTCATAAAGACAATCAGCTTGTGACGTTCAATCTGGTTCTAAATAGGAACCAGTTTACTCTATTGCTTTCTACACTTTAAATGGTAAACAGATGACGACGATGCTGATGATGACAGTAACTCGCCGTTTAATGCACGTCTCTATACATTGTTAGAGTCGTGAGTCTCTTAATACTGGAATATAAAGAAATGATTTTTCGTTGTTAATTTTAATTAATTACGAGTTTTACTTTTGTTTGATCTTACACATTATCATTATGAAATTGAAGGAGTGTGTGCGTGAGACACCGTTAGCATCATTTTAAATAATCATTTTATTCGTTGTTCATGATCCGCTTCCAATCAATTCTATCGAAAACTGTTATATAAATTAGTCGATAATGTAACATCTCGCGTTTCCTACTGCTAATTGCTACCATTGTCCTTGAGCGATAAAAATCCTCGTCCTTGACATCATTCAACCAAATTAGTCTTTGAATATCTTATTGACTTCATAGTTTCACTCATTCTACGCACTTTCTGAGATATTTAAGTAAGTTTTAAACAGATCTACAACTTCGTACTTATAGTTACGTTATGACATTTAAAATTAGTTATGTTAGTACGTTCAAAAAATTGCATTAAACTATGACAGTACGAAAGTTAGTTCAAAATATATATTATGGAATAAAATAATATACGATTAATCCAAACATTGTTTTTTTAAAAAGTAGGAAAAATAAGTGTAATGCTATGATATTAGAATACAGTTCGGATAGCATAAGGAATTGAATCCAACTTAGGTTTTTTGTTGTTGTTTGTTCATTTATTTATTTATTTATTTATTTATTGCAATGACAGTTCTTGCGTTCTTATTTAATCTTGCACGGTATCTTTATTTTTTGGTTTATATTTATAAAATGTAGATGTAAACAATTTCACGTTATAAATGTACAACGAATTCTGTATTTTGGTTACTTCGCTTCAACGGACTATTTTCGTTGATAAGCGACTAAATTGACATGAGTAATGTTTATTAAATTTGGGGCACACGCGTTATTTTTTATTATTTATTTTTACTTTTCTAAAACTTCTAATTTGTCCTATATTTTTGCGAACTTTATAACCTTTCATGGTTTATTGTTTTAAGGAAATTATATTTTATGCTCCCATTTTTTCAATATAATACAATACTATTTTTCCACTTATTTATGAAATGTCTAAATGCAAAGCAACACCGAATTTCTTATTCTACACTTAACGATTAAAACTAATGAATCCGGCAATATCAGCTGTAAAAATGTAATTATAATTAATGTCTATTGCAGACCGAAGATTGCACACATTTTATGATCACGTATTTTAAGCAACATTTCATGTTTTTTAATCTGTGACTTCTCTGTGTATCATTGACAAACGCTAATGATGCTAATCGATTATTTTTTGTTTTTTTTTTACATCGGAATTTTGTCCATTCGAAATGGTGTACATTCTTCATAATAATTTGCTTTTGCATATCCGTTATTTCTTGTTTATTTTGGAGCCATTTTGTTTTTCTGCGTAATGTTCGTCATCATTACGAATATTGCTGATTTTAATAATTGGGAAACAAGAAAATTTTGAAAACAAATCGCTAACATAAACTGGGTGATCATGTATACACACCTTGCCATATCAATTATGTATACATACTGTAAGTATATAACATTGGCTGATAGTTTATTTGATAAACGCCGCAATGCCGCGTGCCTTGTTTCATGTGGCGTAAAATTCTATGCACCCACGTACTAGTTGCAGCATAATATGCTGAAACGAAACCCGAAAAGTTATTTTAAAAGTGTCATCAAAGAAAACCTGAAGTTGCATAATAAAATTGTAGCGGACTGAAAAAAAAAAGGCTCGAAGCACATTGGTTTCGTGGAGGTACGTCTATGGACGATGTGGAAGTTTTAAGGCGAGGCGGCTCGAATGCTTCAACTTGCGAAGTGCTCCGTGGAATCTGTGCACGTTGAACACGTCAAGCATATTACATACATATAGTGCGTATGTATCATCTATTTAGCACCGCCTGTTTATCGAGGGTTCTCAGTCACAAGCACTCGCCTGACAACAATCGGTTACGCGATAAGCAAACAAGATAAAACATATTTATGTATGAAGAGAAGCAAGTACTTCCGTGTGTCATATGCAGAAAAAGAATTGCATAAAATGAGTATTACCACTTAGCTATTTGCATGTCCACAAGTGGACATTTTTTGTCTGTGGAAGTATAAATCTTGTGTAAAGACCAAATTTACTTTCCACCCTACGAAAACAGTCAGGCATTTTTTTTTTACATAGGCATCAACACTTATCAAGGCCAAGAGGCCACGAGGATAAGGGTTAAAAGAGTGTACAGTAGAAATTGGACAATATAGTAATCGTTAGTAATGGAAATTCGGTAAATTTGTTAACTTAAGTGGAACGGCTCATCAAAAACTTGTTTACGTTAGACTTGAAGACAACCATATTGTAGTCAGTTGGAAAGCAGGAAAACTGAAGACAATTCCATAGGCGTGCAGTTCTATGAAAGAAGCTTTACTCATGGAATCTGTTTAGGTTTAGGCACAGATAAAGAGTGGAGGAAATTAGTGATAGTGTTTTCTGCTAGACGGGTGTTGCTTGTGAAAGTTTGACGAAGGGGACCATAGATTGGGGCTCAGCCGAACACTTTCCATGAAAAAAATGATAAAGCAGAGATAAACTCGCAACATCTCTTCTGTGAGAAAGAGGTTGCAGAGAAGAGAAAAGGACATCGCCTACGAGGCTACGAAGTCTATTTTGAACTCTATCAAGGCGGGACAAGTCCTTTCTAGCAGCTCCTGCCCAAATGTGGTAACAGTACTCCATCCTTGGACGTACCTGGCTCTTATATAGATAGAGAATTGTATCAACAGTGAGATATCTACTGAATCGATAGAAGGATCCCACTATTTTTCCAGCGGTTTTGGCAACGGATTTAATGTATATGTTCCATTTAAGATCAGGAGTAAAGGTCAAGCCCAGAAGCTTGTCAAAACATGCATTTTTTTGTGGGAAAATTCAGATGCCAATAAACAAACATTTTTGATTGGTATGAAAATAAAGTTATTTTCTCTTACACTTGCTGAGGAAAGAACAACTAAGTAACAGAATAGATACTACACTATGAATTGTGTTGCTAAAAAATATAAAGTCATAATTTATATATTGATCAAAGACGCAGTGCTATGATGTACTACATTTTGATCTTCGTTAAAAGACCAAGGCATGCGCGAATAAAAATACCAAGTATATAAATGACACTGATTAATTGTTTGAATGGAGTCCTCACTAAAACTATAGTAAAAATATGAATGGGTTTCTTGACTTATACAGCCGTACATACATAATACATATTATTGTTTCTCTTACTAGGGTTTTGTCATCATTAATTACTCTGATAATAATCGGTGGTGTTTCGTGGAGTTTGGTTGAAAAGTCTTTCCAGATTCCAAGTACTCTCCAAATCTTTTGATAAATTTTGAATATGATTTTGCATTATCGCAACAGTCGCTTATCATTGAATTCTCACTGGAAACGGCCTCTGGTCTTTACTGGAATTCGGTTGGCAATAAGCCACTGCGGTTTCCAGTTATCTTCTATTCCATTAAATAGAGGTCTGGTTAGTACTCTCCTTTATCGGTCCTTCCATTCTTCTTTACGATATTATTATTATTATTATTATTATTATTATTATTATTATTAAACTACTGGCTGGACTGTTGTGAGAATCTATAACCATCGTAACATGTATTAATTCAACTCCTACCTCCTTGCAATAGTTTAATAAGTAGCTCGAAATATTGTCTGAGAGGAGCAACTTGTCATAATGATTTTTTTTTTAATGCGGGTTTCTTTTCGTTGGTTCGTCTGTATTCATCCGCATTACTCAGTTGTTATATATTATAAACAATTCCCTACAACGCTCACTTGTTCATCCGTGCGATGTGGCACACGATTGGACGTAATAACCGGCAGTGTTCCCTGTAGTCTGAGTGACAAGTCTCCCCAGATTCCCAGTACTCTTCAAATCTTTGAAAATCTTTGGAAATGATTTTGCCTTATCGCAACAATTGTTTATCATTGGTTTCTCTCACTGGCAACACTCATTGGCGTTCTACTTGAATTTGGCATTTGTTTATAAGGCTCATCATATTGCGTTACCAGACAAAATATTCTCGGTTCGATTCCGGTTGAATTTTATAGTGTATTTCACAAATATATATGTTTACCGTATAAGTACACGCACAGTAAAAAGGGATTGCAAAAAAATATATATTTATCCCGTTGTATATTTTTTGTATTTAAATACACTTTTTATACAAATAATTCGTTGCTTCTCTTAAACGATTATTATTAGCATAGTTATTGTAAAACTAACGTATCTGATGTCGCTGTTTTGCAAATTGATGTAAGGCTTTTTTATAAAGCGAGTTTAGATGGCTGCTGTATAAATGTTATTTTCTATACGATATTCAACAAAACTTTCTAGTGTAATCTATAAAAAATACATTCAGCATTTCCGGCGCATATTATCCTCCATTACAATTTTTTTTTTCTTTTTCGTTCAGCAATTATTTCTTACCTCATTATTCGTTGTCTTCGATATCTAACCTTTCCTTTCTTTATTTTTCTCTTTTATTTAGGTAAGTTGCTCATTGCGTGCGGAGCTGCGAAACGAACGACGAAATAAGTGTTGGAAGAAGAAAAAACGAGGTAACGTGCAGTTGACGCATGCGCATGCGGGTTTGTATAAAAAAAAACGAAACTAGTTTGCAATTCTTTCTTTAGGCAGATATCGATCAATTCAATACTTAGTCATAATCTATAAATGTGCCTGGATTAAGCAGATTCCTTCCGAATGTAAGACAGCCACTGCCTGCACCCATCCAAACTGTATAGCGTAGAGTATGCTTTAAAGCTGATATTTACTTCTGAGTGCACCTTGGCTTCCTCAGATAATTCCCATTCATTTATGTGGCCTCATTACATTATAGAAGCTGTGACGTAATATTTGGAAATGTATACTCTTTTGAAGTAGGATTGTTGAACCGAACGTTTTTCTAGGTCCCATTTCGGGTTTTATAGAGTTTTATGTAAGATTGTGAATGAAATGTTTTGTACCGTAATGCTGTGTCGTTATACCTTGTGATGCAATGCTATGTACATTGATTTGTGACGTAATTTATGCTCATTATAACTTGTAACGTAATGCTGTGTGCCTTATGGCGTAATGCCGCGTGCCTCGTGCCATATGACTTGACGGCTTCTTCTTTGTATATTTTCCATACTCCGAAGTTTATGGACATGTCTCTAATTGTATGTACAAAATGTTTGCGACAAAATATACAATTTTATTGTATTTTTTTTTATTTCCGAACCATTTGAATTTTTCAGTATTTGTGCATGTTAAATCCTAGGCGGATTCATAATATAGTGTGTATAATTGATATTTCTAATTTCGACATTGTTATATAATGGCTAGATTATGCGTACATTTGGTCTATTGATATGAAGTATGGCGAGTTCTTTTTCTCTTTCGATCGATAAAAGTGTATATGTTAAGATGTTTAACGTTATAAGACGTTATAGATAGGTTCTCAAGTTATGGTATGAATTTCAATTTTCAAATGTATTGATAGTTCAGGGTCCAACTGTTTTAAATGCGTTTATTTATGTCTTGAATTGAAATGTCTTTAGAAAAATATTTTTCCACGTATTTGTAGTGTGTTATTGTTGTTTGCTTGACTAGGTAAAACTGCACTGAACGGGTTACTCGTAGGAAAACCAAATGTTTTCTTAAAATATCCGTTTTCGAATTTGAAATGATTAATATAGGTTCGCTGTTTTAACATGTCATACAATTTTATATATCTATGCCGATAAATGTCGACATAGTGTGTCTACCTCTATCATCATGCGATGTTGATACATGCACAGATTATTACATAATATATATCTATAATATACAGCTGAACGTCTGTGTGTATCTGGTCACGAATAGGCTTCTATGTGGTTGACTATTATAGAAAACTGATCACATATAATAATAGATGTATCGAGACACAGGAATGGGTATGTTTGATCTGGCAAAATGATGATTCATTAAAATTGTGGGGTCTGCGTACGTTCCTGGTCCACAAAGTATGGAAATAAAAAATTTAAAAATTAAAAAAAAAACGTTTACAAGTGTTTTTGATATGGATGTACATAGTAATAGTTTGATAAGTGTGTTTTAACCTAAATATGGATGGTATAATAAAATTGTGGAGTCTGCGTTCGCGCCTGGCCTCCATAGAATGGGAATAGGCACAAACTTTAATAAAGACTTTTCATATCTATCTGCGTAAGTATACTTTGATAATCATGTTTCAGTTTGAAGAAATATGGTATAATAAAATTATGGGCTGTTCGTTCGCACCTGACCTCCATAGAATGGAAATATGTCACAAAGTTTAACAAGGTTTTTTAATATAGATCCACAGAATATTGCGATAAGTGTTTCAGTGTGAACAGGTATGGTATAATAAATTATGGGGTTTATCTATTTTATTTTTGCTTTCATCATATTTTGCTTTGGATTTGATACCCTCAAATTCGAAGCTATCTCTTTACATCCCTTCCTTTTTATAACCTATCATACTTTCATAAATCAGAGTCCATTTTCTGTAGGCTGTTTTTGAACCCAGTTAAAGACGGGTACTTTTGCTAGTGTGTATGTATGTATATATATATATATATATATATATATATATATATATATATTAGTGTTTTATATAAATAATATTTTATCACTACAGATACTAGTGCTTCATTCTTCCGCCATCATTAGTGTAGAAAACGATAATTACTACCTGTGGAAGGATTCGAACACAGTCAAACTCCCCTTTGATTCTGCCGTCCGGTTTTAGTCCATGAGTCGCTACAAAAGGAAAAGAAAAAAATTAAGTTCAATATATAATGGCGTAGACAAATAAATAAAAATAGTCACATAACAGCTTATTATAACTGTCTTAAAGAAGCCCGCTTCTAGTTAAGAAGGGCTTATAATATGTTTATAAATAAATGTGGATTATTTTACCTATAGACACCACTGTTTTATGCTTATGCAATCAGGGTAGGAAGTGATAATTACTTCTATTCGAAGGATTCGGACTCGGTCACAAAATTGAATGAATACGTTTTCATATCTATGGAATGGATCAATAGATATAAGAAAACAGGGAGAGAAGGGCGCGGAAGAGGAAAATTACTTTACATCCGGTACTAAAAGCGAAATGAATCTCTCGGGTATTCGTTATTTCTGTATTAATTACGTTGTTACTTTACATTTTGTACCTTACTTTACCTACGCCAGACAGAAAAGTGAATGCAATTGAATGGCTACAATAAGCGAAAGGAAATAATAAAATAAGACAAATACGTAGACAATAGACTGAATGATACGGATCAATAAATCGATACAACACTAAAATAAATCAGAACATGGAACCGGACGATTAACTAGGCCAAGCTAGTCACAAATATAAACTCCTAGATTAATAGAAGTATATATTTGCGTCTTCCTTTGACTGTGAGGTTCAAAATACAACGTATGGAAAACGATTCCACTAACAGCTACATGTACTCTCAGGTTGGAAAATATAGTCCCACTATTATACATCCACACAGATAATAGTCGATAGAAATAAAGCAGAAGATGCATCATTAACTAAAATACCAAGTGAATTATTTGGATATATATAAGCTATATTTTTAAAAAGTATATAATGTAAAACAATGGCCACATATAAAATCTAAAACAATTAATATAGACATAATTAGATTAACTTGAATCACATATCTACTAGCAGACCGCTCGACGTTGCCTGGTCGTAAATACACATAAATATATTTTAATTAATACAGAAACTGAGGAATGTGCCTGCAAGTATTATGTTTTTCTTCTAAACAGTTCTCTTCTTGTAAGAAAAAAATACACGAGCTGAGATGAAAAGCTAAAGACATTGAGTCAAGTACGATAATTATTACATCAACTTCACACGACATTTATAAAGTGTTTTCAAAAATTGTATTCTTAACATAAAGAAGCTATCATGTTTTTGACCGCGTATGTGCAGTCGTGAAACAGTTGACAAATAGATAAAAAAATTGATGCCTCTCACGTACCAATTTGCTAATTTTGACCCCTTACTAGCCCTTTTTCCAGATGAAAATCGATTAAAGTTTTTACATATCTGAATATCCTATACACCAAATGTAAAGTCTATTCCGCGATGGGTTCGTAATATGGAGCCAACTTTGAGTACTTTAGTTTCTTGAAGAAGTCATACATGAACATATTCAAAACAATACCAATGGCCAAGAACACATTACCCGAAAGTACTTCCTTTAAACTCCTTGGCCTAACGTTCACCGAGAACATGAACTGGAATATATACATAAAGAGCATTGCCAAGAATGCTGCGATGAAGGTGGGCTCTCTCTACCGTGCTAGAAAACTACTTATGCCTGAAAGTATCCTGTACCTCTATGAGGCCACCATTCGCCCATGGATGGAGTTTTGTTGTCACATTTGGGCTGGTGCATCTGCTACTTGTCTCTCACTCCTTGACAGGGCTCAAAACTTCTTTGAGTATATAGGTTGAAAAGTGTCCTCATTACTTTTATAGATGTATTAGGTGTTGTCCGGTCGTAAAATATGCATAAATCTTGCATTTTTATTCATACAGAAACTGAGAACAAGCGAGTATTATGTTTTTGTTCTAAACAGTTCACTTATTATAAGTAAAAATAATATTTGAACCGAAACCTAAAGACAATAAATTAAGAATGATAGCCATTACACAAGCTTGGAATGGCTTTCAGAGTGTTTTAAAACCAATTTATACTATACATAAGGAAGTTTTACGACTGCGCCTGTGACAGTCGTGAAACAATTAAAAAACAAAACAAAAAAAACGGTGGCTTCCCACATGGACCCTTTAGTAGCTTTTTTTCTCGATAAAAACCGATTAAAAGCTTTTCACATGTCTGAATAACATAGTTCAATAAATATATATATATATATATATATATATATATATATATATATTTATGCTGTAAAAAGGAAGCGGAAGACCGGAGGCTCGACGTTTCGCCCGAATTATGCGGGCTTTTTCAAGAGGTGTGGTCACTGACGAAAAGGTAGATGGTTTTAGTTTTATATATACTGGGGAGTGTATGCAAATAAAACTATTATACAAATGTGCAAAAAAAAAAAAAAAGAACAAATATATATTTATTAACCAGTGTCTAGATTATTTTCGTGCAATATTGTTTTAGATAAGTGGAAAGAAATGTTAAATCCTTTTCTCTGTTTGATAGTGTTAGTAGAGATAAGAGTAGATTCCAGCAGACGGCGTGTTGACCTACTATGTATATGCTTTAGGAGGGTCGCATTTTCCAAATCGTAATGATGGTCATTTTCCATATTTTTTTTTTTTTTGTATATTTGTATAATAGTTTTATTTGCATACACTCCCCCAGTATATATAAAACTAAAAATATCGACCCTCTTTTCAGTGCCCACCCCTCTTAAAAAAGCCCGCATAATTCGGGCGTAACGTCGAGCCTCTGATGTTCCGCTTCCTTTTCACATCATAACGTCGGATTGTACCCATTTTAAAATTCACACACACACACACACACATATATATATATATATATATATATATATATATATATATATATATATATATATATATAAAGCTTGTTGAATTTTTATTTTTTTATTAGCGATTCCGTACTAATTTCTTTTTTTTTTTTTTTTTCGCACCCTAAGCGTTTATTATAAGAAAGGAGTTATTTGCCCTTTGTTTACATTTTTTCCACCCACATTTTTTAGGACGTATTACTTTTTTTATTTTATTTATTTATATTAAATATTAATGCACGTAATAATCATATATATATGACAGAGAGACCATTGCCAAGTCTGCTGCCCAGATGTGTTAGAACAGAAAATAACTCGCACCCGAGAATATTTTGCATGCCTATAACCAACCATTCGCTCATGAATAGGGTATTTTAGCCATATTGTGACTAGTTTACCTACCACCAGTTTCTCCCTTTAAAATAGGGCCCAAAAAGGTCTCCAATCTAATAGGTCTTGTACTATCACCCAAGCTTCTCTCCAGTCCCACTCGCCGTAATGTTGCATCCTCGTGCCATTAGTAGAAATATTATAATGGAATGTACTGTGATTAACATTTTGAACATGTCACCTATTAACGTACATACTCGCGACAAACCCGTTTAGCAGCAAATCCTACCCCTTCACTGCAGAGTTTTTTAGTGACTGAAAAGCTTTATACAGTAATAGCTTCATCACTTCAAATAGTAGACTTTAGAATCTCCCCCACCGTGTCTCTGACTGTACTGACACGTAGAAGTTTAAATGTAGTGCGCACATACATCTAGCTCATTTCCTATCCGCGTTGTTTAATCAACAGGTTCTGTTTAAAGTCCCCTATAGAGCCCGAGGTCAACATACAGATTCTTGCGTTCAACAATATCCAGCTGAAGAAACTCTGATTACATTGGCATAACCTTCGTAAATACAACATCCAATAAAAGAACCGCATTCTTAATCATCATCACCATATCGTATGAATCCGAAGATGCTGTTACTGAAATTGGTGTCCCAGATATTTTTCTAATCAGAATTATTTCAAATAAGACTTCAGGTATTACGGAAAAGAACCACGTGAAGGTTGCCTGCATTCTTAGTGAAACTGATTTTTGTTGGACGAACTGGATTCGAACTTGGGGCACCAAAGTAGTTGGTCGGTGTCGTTACACCACTAGAGCAACATCATCTTCCAGCAGTCTTAATGAGGTAATAATACTGTCCATCGTACTTTTCACTAAGAGCGTTTTGATCCATTCAGTCAGCGAGTGTGTCTTTTATACTTCCACCATTTGTCTGTTACTATCACTACAACAATCATTGGAATTACTCGAATCTAATAAGTCCACTTATTCACATAAAAACTATATTCATCTGCATGACGATGGACTCCAAATACCTAATATTTGCTATTACACCCACGTTACGCACCACAAGAAGAAAAAAAAAGCATGCGGCCAGCACATTGTTATTGTGTACAATTATTATAGAATGAGACTACTTTTACTAAATGATATGGGAAATTTCAAGAGATCTTCATTTATTAAATGTCGTAGCATTTCGGAAGCAATTATATCCGATTAAAAGAACATTAAGTGTAATTTAGGTTTTCGAAACCTAAAATATTCATAATGACTCGTAATAATTTCATAATCTGTGACCATTTCATACGTAACCCGTAAGTGTGACTATAACTGAATTAAAACATAATCCAATTCACACACACCCATATACACACACGAGGATCACTCCAAAAGTAAGGGCTCCTATTTATAACTCAAAAACGAAAACGTCCAACAACTGCAAAGACGGGAATGGTTCTATTAAAACGAACGACAATTTTGCTCTATCATTTATTTTGGTAGATAATCATTTTATCAATGCATTTTTGCCAGCGATGAACGATGCGTCAGACATACAACTCCAGAGCGCGCTTTGTCACTCACATCTTTGCTGCCACTCTGAAATAGAAGAACACATCTCCTAATTCTGTTGAAATCAATTGCATCGGGTTCGTGAACGTTCACCAGGCGCAGGTGAATGTTGATCGATTCACGTTTTTCTGCATGGCGGAATTCAATAGCATATATCTGCTTCTGCCGCACGCCCATGACTGGTTGCTTTTCTAGAGTTTCACATTGTCAATATCTGCCACAGAAATATGAAACTTTTAGATCCTGAATGCATAAGTTCAGTCATCATAACAATGCAATTTGCAACCTCTTCTGATCCATTCGGGCAGAATGAAAATATTAAGGGTTTTGGAAGGTTCTTCGTATATACTTATGCAGCATAATAACGTGGACACAACCTTTCGTTAAATCACCGAAGTTAAGCAACGATGAACCTGGCCAGCACCAGATAAGTAACCATTTGTGTATACTAAGCGCAGTGTGTTAGCCCTAGGACGTAAAAATGTCCAGGTTAGTATCTAGTGGGCGTGTTTCAAACATTAGGAGAGATGCCTGCTCAGTCGTCCTTAAGAAGTACGTCTAGAAGAAAAACCCTGTACAAAGTACGATTTACTCTGTACTGTTTTGTGGCAATCATTAGCACCGACTGAGATTAGCAGTGGGTCACAAAAAGTGTGGATTGTTCTACACAAAGCCTTCTCCACTATAAACAAATCATCTCTGCGTTTCAGAGAAGTTACTACATGAACTTCATGCGTCAATATTTGACGGAAGGGTCCATAATATATATGTATATATTATAAAAATTTGTGGACGGTCTAGTCGTGTTTGCTTCACTGTTGTCTTCTACGATCAGGTGATTCTATCTTTTAAAAAGGGATGATAGGTGATATATATAATACATCATCTGTTTTAGAAGGTGGAATCGCCCGATCGTTAAAGACAAGATTCAAGCAAGCACGGCCGGACGGTCCACAGATTTTTTTATAATTATAAAAAACCATGTAAATATGTCCAAAAGTAAAAACGTTGGATTTAACAAGGTTGTTGATAGTGCTCACTAAAGAGCAGAGTATTATTTTAATCAATTTAGGTAAACAGTTAACCATTTTTCGCTACAATTAATTTAGAGTTTCAATTTAGAGTCCGCTGATGGACTCTTTTTTACATTGAAACAGTAATTTTATTGTAGCGACAAATACTAAGGTTGTTTACTTAAATTGAATAAAAAGAAATCTATGTATTTGCACTACTTATGTCTGTTATATATAATCCTTTTAGTGGTCCCGTCTCACGGGATTTCAGCACAATAATTTATTTAGTCTAGTGGAGTATCCAGCTTCGTGCTGTTACTAGAGGCGCACTATTATCTGCATAATGCTGTGTATCATCCGGAGATATCTTATTCGGTCTTCGATTACTATTATTTTTAATATTTCACCAGTTTTTGCATAAAAACACACGTGTGTACATACGTATAAATAATTTAGTTGAAAACGATCTAGGCTTCGTATATCCTTCCTAACAACCAAATGGTTTTAACATCAGCCTGCAACATACATTACTGCAAACCAAGAAAAATATGAAAGCAGATTTAAGATGCATAGAACTATTTAGTTAATACTATTTCAACAAAGGCTTTGTGAAAACAGCCTCAGGTCTCGCGGCATCTTCGCAGCTGCGCTTGTCGACGTTATCTTAATTACGTCAGACTTCCTGCGTCTCTATCCACTAGAAAAACCTACGCCATTGTTGCACGTGATATGCGGTTTTCTTTCGTATACACTACGAGCAGACGGATCATATATTGTCATACTATTTTGCGATAGAAACAGCTGTCAGCTAATCTATATTGAAGCTCCTTATCAAAGATATGCACTGCGATATGATTTCAAATCTGAAAATAAAACATTGCTTAAGATACTAACGCCCACGCTCAGTCCAGAATGAAGAATTATGCTCGTCTAGTGTTCACACTCTCAATATATGTAGAAATTATAAAAGATATTTTAGCTTTTTAAATACGGGAAAATCTTACAATTTGTGTACTTAGAATTAGTGCAAAATTGATGGTTGAATATGGTTAAATTTGTGCCTTATTTTCCATTAAATTTCAATCCATATTAAATGTTTAATCCCTATCAATACCAACCCTCACTATAGCGGATACCACAATACACTGCTCGCTGTACGTTAGCATAGCAAATGTTCATTTAAAAATAGTCAGCTAGGCCCATTAGTTTCCGAGAAAACTTCTACAGTATATGTGGTATTGTGCTGACTAAGCTCTATTAATCCCCATCATTTTTTTTTCATTTTTTTTGTGTCAACACAAAATTGAACAATTTGAATTCAAAACAACTATTTGTTTAAAATAATCTGAATTCTTGTATGTAATTCAAATATATGCGTATTTGTCTTAAATTAAGTGACCAGTGTATAGAATGGAAATTGATCGATATATATATAGAGTGTGTTAATTTTTATCCAATGTATTTATGTTATGTTTTCATTGGGGAAAGAGAACTGGAAAAATGATTAACATTTTTCGGCTTTACTTACCTCCTCACACTTGCAAATTTTACATGCATTTTACGAACTAATACTATTCGGTAATAGTTCCGTAACTGAGCGTCTTCAATTTAAGATCTGGTGAATGAATTATTATATGCAGGAATGTGAGCCATACTGTATTTGATATCATGATTCCAGTATTTTGTTACCTGCAAGTTATTGTTTTATTTGAATATAAAAGACAAGCGTGATTCGAGATGTTACCTTATGATGGGTCAGTTTCCCTAGATACATTTCTTCATTAGTTCAAGTCACCAGGATCACATTTAGATTTTTTTTCTAGAATGTCGACCTTTAAGGTGAATACATTATTTAAATTTTGCGCCACAAACAAGGTTCCTCATATCTTTCTTCAAAGAACAGAGCAAAAGTACTTAGAAGATAACGGAAAATGGTTATTTTTAAATATAGAATACGCCAAGAACAATTTTCCGATTTTTAAACATCGGATAGTAGTTAGTGAATTATTTCTAACTAGCAGAATGCGTATCCTGGCGTTGCCCGAGTGGAATCTAAAAAAATGATCTAACTATAATAAAATATCCGCAAAAAAGGAATTTCCTAAAAAAATACTTTTACTGCAATAAATAAAGAGCGAAACCATAATTAATGTGTTAGATTAAATGTATTTACTACCAATGTATAATTGGATGGTAAGATAAAATGAAGCAAATCTCATTGTCGCTACTTGTACTTAGCCAAACGCGGGTATTTTCAAACACATCAATTTTTTCTTTGTGAATTGATCGCCGTTTTAAGAATTACGTCTCACCACAAAAGATATTAAAAATCGAAACTTTTATGAAAGTCAATCTTTCCTTCATTTATAGTTACAATAGGAAAATATAATTTGGTCAAGTAAAAAACAAATGCAACACCCCAATGTGTATTTCGCAAAATTGAGGAGTTATTGAAAACTGAGCGTGAAGTGGTTGCTCATTAATCATTTAATGTTAACAGGGAAGTGATTCCCCACTTTACAGTTTACAATATTTACTTTTTTTTATTATATCATGTTTTGATATGGTTTCTGGCTGTTTACATGTAATCAAAACAAAATGTTAACGAAAAATTCGTATCGACTTTTGCGAACCAATAATGATTCATAATTAGACTTGTTTTTGTTTGTTTTTGTTTTGTTTTTTTGTTTTGTTTTTTTTTTCAATAAATGTGTTGCCGTAGTCTTTAAAGTTTCATCGTTAATGATCGAGGATAGAAGAATTTAAGTTTGGAATCTTTAACTTTAATTCTATTAAAAGTAATAAAAATAGCCAATACAAACAAGCAGTTAACGTTTAATATCTTGAGAGGAAAAACCCCGCTTCTAGTATCACGTGGTATAGCATTAAAGAGTTTATAAACCTCATCACACTATTGTCATTTAATATAAGAGGAAAGGAGTCTCTGTTTTCATGCATTCGCTACAACGTATAAGTATTATGAAAGAGAAAAAAGTATAATAAAAAAGATTTAAATGCAAGAAAAGTTAATTCTAACATGAAAAGTGGAAGAAGCAAAGAAAAAGGGAATCAATGAAAAGATTTCGTTTTTACTTGGCAACGTATTGAGATATTTATTCGTAGTTCTTTAATGTATGTTGTTTTACATCGTTTTCTAGTAAATAAAACGAATTTGATAATAACTTAGGAAATAAATCGAGAAACGTAAGATACGTGTAAATAAAAGTTACCGAATAGTCTTAGACGCCATGTTTAAAAATGATCTGAGATAATTTATAATTTATTTTAACATTCTTATGAATGGTGCAAAACATTATTAATAGCTAGACTGCAATCCTGACTGAAATTCAAACTTTCCGGTATTTCCTGATCTTAGAATACATGCAGAATGATTGTGAGAATATAAGTGAATGCAACGAAGGTTTATTATAAAATTGTGAACTCTATTATAGCATAGGTAAAATTTAAAATGATAAGGGGGCGGCTTAAAAATAATTATACTTGTTAAGGAATGTAATACGGCTTCGGGAGGCGAGTCAGAGGATATAATTATATAGAGTAAAACTGCCTACACTCTTTGTAAAATGTATTGAAACTAAAATTCTGTAAAGCTTCTGGACGTTTTAACTGAGATAGTGATTACGATATCGAGTTTGTTTTCTGTAGACTTTCCCAATTCCTTAAACCTATTCTAATGTAATATCAAGTTATTCGCCAACCAGGAATCTAATTCAGTATTAAGTGTGAAAATTTAGACAGATCTATTCATATAGTTAGGTGCGTGTATATATATATATATATATATATATATATATACATATACATATATATATATATATATTAAAATCTCATATTTAAGCATATCTTATGGACGGCCTGCTCGACCTGCTAGTAGATATATATACACTAGCAGGCAGCTAGGCGTTCCCGGTCGCAAACTATTCTTAAATATGATATTTTAATTCATGTAAATTACGTATTTATTATTATAGAAACAATTCTCTATCGATTATTATAATAAACGTAATATATAGTAGTAAAATCAAAATTAAGATCTACATATATAATATAGATACCATCCACTGGAATAGAAATCAAAACATACAACTCTCCACCCGTAGTTCTTTGCCTCTGAGCCACCACACACACACACACACACACACACACACATATATATATATATATATATATAATCACTTTTCCAATCTGAGGTTGGATAGAAATAAATATACACGCATACCTAGCTTTATATAACGTTAGATACAGTTAATTAATGTGTTCCTCAAATCCCGAGGAAAATGTCCTTCATCAGTGTGTGGTGTTTTTTTTTAATGATTGTGGAAAAAATGCGCTCGGCGCAATATCAAAGTAGCAAGAAATCGTTTTATTGACAAATGATTCTCTTAATGTAATGTCACATAAGTTAGTGAGAACTGATTTACAAGGAGTTTGGTTAATTTCATGAGGATTGAACCATCAATCTCCGGAAGAGTGTCTCAAATGAATTATACTAAATGCTTAAACGTTATGCCACGGGTCCTTGCGAACAAAATTTTAATAGTAAAAATTATCTATCTTCGTCTAAAATTCCGAAACCTGAGAACTGATTATTTATTATTTTTTTACCAGGTAGTCACCACTTATCAAGACCCGGAAGCCACTCGGGGATAAGGGTTATGGTTCAATCCTCATGAATTTCATGCGATTGCCTCTATCACCATTCGTGTTTTTTTTCGGAATCAATTTGTCGGAAATCCCACAGTCAAACTGCCTTCTATCCCGCACTATTTTGGTCACACATGCTGAATATTGCTGTCGTTGACCTTCTTTCTGAGCATACGGCTACCACTTTGTTTTCCAATTTATTAAAATAACGCCTAACCCATCACCAATGGTCAAATTACTATTATCTGAAACCAGGCGATGCATCAATAGTTAACGCAATGGAAATATCCCCTTGTAAGTAGTGTTTAAATTGTTCAGACTACTGATCTAATGTTGGAGGTTATTACAATGTAAGTCGATGTAACCTCTAATATTAAAGTGCGTATTGTCTCGAATTCGAATCAAGACTTTCATTTAATTCATACAGATGGATTGCTATCGTTCCGTCAACTATTGACCGAGCAGAAGTAATATGTATTTTTTAAACATATCTTGTTATTACGGAGGATTGAACCTTCAACATCCAGAAAGCAGTAGTTCGAATAATCTATATAATACAAATAATCTACAAGTAATCTAACGATTACTACAATACTATCCTATTGATTACTGTACACACAATTACCCTTATCCCCGAGTGGCTTCCGAGTCTTGATAAGTGGTGACTACCTTGTAAAAAAAATAATAAATAATCAGTTCTCAGGTTTCAGAATTTTAGATGAAGATAGATAATTTTTACTATTAAAATTTTGTTCGCAAGGACCCGTGGCATAACGTTTAAGCATTTAGTATAATTCATTGTGACACTCTTCCGAAGATTGATGGTTCAATCCTCCGTGCGACGATACTTTAAATACAGTTGCGAATTATTTAGGACTTCTATCCGGTCATGGCTGACGGAACGAGTGGATTGAATAAAGGTTTCCTTCGCATGGATTCCGAGTTCGACAGAATAATTTTAGAGTTCGACAAGATACGTCAAGATTGGCGGAGGCATCGGACGAAAAGTTATGAAATAACACTCAAGATGAAAACAGTAGTCAGAAAAATTTATATGATACGGATCAATCGTCATATCCAACACATCTGCTTAATCTTAAATTTTCAACATTGTATTTTGAAAACTAGGCGCATGTTTTCACCGTTAATTTTAGTTCATTTCTACTTGTCGTCGTCTTCGTTCTTTTTGTCATCATTCGTTTGCATGCGAGTAAAACCGAAACGGCTTTAATGTTATCATTTCTGTGATAAGCGAGGAGACCTGCATTATTTGAGTGTGTTAATACAGCTAGTGTGGGCGCCGGCGTTTCCGCGCTGGTTTCCAGGCTTTCAAAATAGAATCAGACGCTGGAAGATGAAGAAGAAAAAGAATTGTTTGACAAGCAAAGGAAAACAACGATGAGTAAATTGAAAGGAATCCGATGGCAGATAAATAGGCAAATATACAAAAGGAAAAGAAAAACATGCTTAAAAAAGGCAAGGATTTGAAAGGTTTCAAATAGAAGTAAACAGAATATAAACGAGAAATCGCGAGACTGTAAACGAGAGGAGATGTGTGAGCAGTTTGATGTCTGTCTGTGGAAATAATGGCTACGCGCGGATCGGGAATGAATGAACAATGAGATAAACAGAAATAGCGCGATACGAAAAACAAGAGATATTCTTTACATACGTCCACTCAAGCAGTGGATATAGCATTGGCAATATTATTTCAACATGAAACGTGACAGACAGACAGGTATTTTTTTAAGTGACATAGCGACGGTTATATTTTCATACAAGAATGATACATCATTAAAATTAGATAGGTTATCGACTGAGTTCCAAATCCTGGTCCTCTCCTTGTACAACATTAACAGAAAGAACGCGCCTACATAAAACCGTATCAAAGAATTCTCCTTTCTTTCTCTCTCCACTTCTCCCCCTGTCCCCAAAACAAATCAAAACTTTTATGAATAATGTTTCTTTCCTAAGACGCCCCATTTGTGGGACAAAACGCTATGTGGCTGCTTTCCAACCGACTATATCATGAGGAAAGATCTTAATTTTTCTAACTAATAACAATAACAATAGGACAGAATAATCTCGTGTACTCGTTAATTTTTTTATGTGCAAACACGAGGAGGCTTAATCATAATAGCCAATAATAAAAACAAGCAAAAGTGTTTCTTTCGCTTTCAAAAGCACTACTATCTTTGCTTAGTATTTTGGTGACTAAGATATTAACAAAATAACGCATGGCTGTTTCTTAACTGAGCATAACATAGTTGACTTAAAGTCTAATATAAACAAATATTTGTTGATCCAACCTGTTTTATAATCGATTCCTCTTCAATACTTTTCCCCTATATCACTTATTGTTTTCAATCCCCTCGTAGCGGCTATCATCGTATTATATTATCGGGTGTATATATAACGAGTGTATATACGTGCGTTCATGCATGTCTAGTCTATATAAATATACGTGTGCATGAAACCAATGAACGTGTATAGTTTAGTGGTTATAAATGTGTGTGTGTGCGCGCATATTTAAACAGAGTCCACGTAACATGGACAAGGTAACAGTCATTACTTCTGAACGGGTTCAACAAACATTATACATAAGCACGCAATGGTCGTTTGATAACGGAGTACTAACCTTAGGTTTTGGATCGCTTCGTTTCTTGGTCAATGGAAGAAAACATTTCATTGTGAAGCAGTAACAACAGGACTTCATTTTGTTTTTCTCTTTATTCTCATTTTCACAGTTAGGTATTTCCATCAGGGACTTACAACGCTTTCTCTCCCGTTTGTCCTTACATATTCTATTAGATAGCTCAGTCGAATGCTACTACAACTTACAAAGTCAAACTCACCTCGTGGATGGCTCCCTCGTTTTGCTATTTACTTGTACCGCTGTCCTATTTATGAAACCATACTTTCTTGCAGTCTTGCGATTTCTCGTTTATAATTTGTTTACTTCTATTTGAAACCTTTCAAATCTTTCCCTTTTTGTTTTCTTTCCTTTAGTATATTTGCCTACTTATTTGCCATCGAATTCCTTTCACTTTTCTCAGGTCAATTCAATGATTTATTATCAATAATATTAATATCACCTGTCTGTTTAAATGTATGTATATATGTCCGTATGTCTGTCAAAAACTTTCGACAGAGGCGGCAGATTTTCAAGAAATTTATATCGTTTTGACGCTCGACCCTTTGGATGACAAATATCGAAAAATTGGCTAAAAACAATAATTCCTTTACCCTCAACTAGGCACTTTTCTACAGAGAGGGGTCGCTTTTTTCACGGATATTTTCGAAAGTCATCCCTACTTTTCGAGTGACTAGCTTTAATTTAAACGCTCGCCACGTCCGGTTTGGCGATAGACGCAACAGCAAAGACGTCACGTTTTTTTCACGTTTTTTTCCTCCTTCGCGGTACGGGTTCAAGCCTTCCTGCCTACTACCCCTTTTTTTTGCTCGACACACACTTCCAAACACCCGGGTAACCAGGCTAGTTAAAAAATAAGACCCAAATTCATTGTTACAAAAAAAAAATGAATATGGAAATTAATAACAACCAACTATTTATTAAAATGTTTTCCAGAAGATGTCAGTACTTTGAGTGGAATCCCCAAAATATTCGAAGCCTTTTACGATTTTAAAGCAGTGGAAAAATGTACAAATCAGACGACACAAAGTATAGGAAGGTTATGATTAAGTTAAAAACAATTTAAGCACTTTTTTATATAAACTCCCTTAATAAAATATTGCTTTCGAATCGTAGGTTGCTTCGGCCATTCTGCGACTAAATACTCTAAGTTAAAGTTACTGACCTGCTCTTGATACCCATTCATTAGAAATTAGAAATCATAATTATATTAATTTTAGAAGCAGTCTGCGGACATTTCAAATTGACAACAATTGTAATACGATTCGTATTACGCAAACAGTTAAAACTAAATTATAATCTCCAGTGTTATAATCCTTTATGAATGTAAACTGTGAAAGTCACTGCAAGCATTAATTGCAATAGCTACAAGTATTTGCTGTCAATGTAAAAACTATTGTTTCATCCGGAGGTAAACTGCGTGCGTATTTAATCGAAGCCACGAGATCTGCGCATGTGCAAAGAAAGTCAGACATCAATTAATCAAAATCTGACGACTGTTTTGTTTCCAGCTGGCTGAATTCTTAACTGTTTGACGTATTTATGATTCATTGCCGGCCATATTTGTCTCCAGACTTTTGACAACAAATTGCTGAACGATCAGGAATGACCAGTGGCTAGAGAGGTGATATCGATAAATGATAAGGAAAAAGGCACGGGAGGGATTAAAATGATAGGAGGTTAATTGAGGTGAAAACAAGAAACAATTCGTACACACAAATCGTCGTTTTTCCCTCGGAGAGGCTATCTGCTTTGGACATATTTATCATACAAATAGGAAAAAACAAAAACAAAAAAAACATCAGAGTTGAAGTCTGCTTTTATATATTACCATTAAAAATCGTATTAGTGATATGAATTATTCAGGAGAAATTTATAAATTTCTTCGTTTTATTTTTAATAATCTGTCGGTGAATATTTTATGAATTTGGATTGACGACTAAAAAGTACAATGTAAATAAGTTCTTCGTAAGTCATCCCTAATAACTAAATAAATTATACCAAATTTCAACCACAAACGAATACTACACTGGTGTCGTAGTGACCACCGTACACTCATTAACGCTTATCCTCAAGTGGCCTTCGAACCTTGATAAGTGGTGACTCTTTTGTAAAAAGTTCAATTTAAAACCCTACGAACTTATATATTTAGACACGCTGAAGAATTATCATGCCTAAAAATAATCCGAATATGGACGATTATATATATACCCCCAATCTCTTCGTGAGTTAGGTGCTGGATGTTAACTCTCGGCTGGTATTAGTGACGGCGCAAAGATCTTTGTTACAACAAATAGAGCACTCTTTGGCTGCTTACATGTTTAGTATAAACATCAAGTTGTCCTCTTATCAGCACATGCCGATAACACAGAGGATAAAGCACACTTTGATTTCGTGAATGTATATAAATGGTTATTTGCGTCGATTGGCCAAACTAAATGTTTGAGGTGGCACGTCCTTTTGTATATCCGGCTTAAGTTTGAAATGTTGTCCGATGGTTGTATCCGTAGTCGTGCTATGAAAAAAAGCCAAATACTAGTAGAACTATTGTGCTTGAATGTGTGTACGCAATACTGTCGTCGTGGTTAACCCTGTCTGTCGATCGGTACCAGGCTGTGTTGTCTCATAGACAATCTTGTCCGGTGCCAGCTTGTTGATTTTTGGACTCTATCGACGAACAGAACTCTGCCTGACCTCGTAGTCCGGGTGTACTCTAATTTAATCTGTTCAATCCGATCGTCTCTTAAATATACCTACATTCGACCGGAAATACTAGATATCATGTATTTTACTCGGTAATTCTCATCTCGACAGCGGAATTGGCTAGATTCTGTTTTTCTCACCTTATCGCTATCCAACTACCTAGAAATTAACAAACAACTATTAGGGTGCAATCCCTTTTAAGGAATTCAATAAATTCGCCGCTCCCATATTGTTCCCCACTTAGTTCCTCATCATTTTCCGACCGTGAATGATTTTCTCGCTTAAAATTCTCTGGGTGTCCTGGTGTATAAAGGACGTACATAGTATCGCATAAACAGTATTCTGTGTGCCCGCTTAAATTTGAAATGGTATATCAGATGGACGAAAGCATCTTAACCGATTATGTCTCACTATCCTATAAATAAGACATCAAATAATTTCTTTTAAAAATCTGGAGATAATATATTATTATTTTATGCATAATTATATATGTATTAACGAAATCAAAGGAATGTAGTGTTTACCTGATATAAGCAATGGTAAACTTTAAACTAATATAAATATCAGTATTTATATATAGAAAATTCCAACCGAACTAAAATTTCTCTTTCCTCTGTCTCATATATATATATATATATATATATATATCCATTTCTCTTGAAATACTCTTAAAATTTTTTGTTAAATTTGCTAAAATTCTATTTCAGTGAACTTATACGTATGAATGAGTCTTCCAATAGTAAGTCACTAACTTATTGCCAAAATTCCAATGTAGCTGTTTGTGTGAACTGCTTTGCTCCTTATAATTTGTAAATTTTATCTTTATTTCAAAGAAATCACATGAACTCTGTGTTCTATTCATAGCAGAGCAAATGTGTCGTTTTGTAAATAAAAAAAAATTCTTCAGATTGGTGTATTTTGAACCACTACTAGTCATTACACAACGGTTCTACTCCATAGTCCACAAAAATAAATACTCTGAGACTTAATGGATTAAAAAAATACTCTTTCAGTTCATGTATTGATTCGTCGATCTATCACGAACAAGTTTAAGAAGACAATTTTATCTAACAGGCAACCTCAAATTTGAAAAAGGATCAAAATATGTTATGTCTGACCTTCTCTGTGAATGCCGATTTTTTTTTTACTCTTTTTCAACTGATATTTTCATCATTAAACGTGCAGATTTAATGAATGCATCTTACATACATATTTGTTTTCGTGTTCTAAGTGTTTATTATTGAAAGCATACTTTTTTAAATTTCATTAAAATAAAAGAAATTGAGGCGATTATTTATTTTTTAACGTCATTCGCAATTTTGCTTTAGTTCTCTGAGCGAGTCTAGAGGTGCCAATACAAAAGGAATTAAGATATTGGCAGGCTGGAAAATAAATGATATGAATCTGGAGAAATGTTTGTGTTTTTTTTACCTTAGAACGATAAAATGTTAAATAACAAAACAAAATGTCGGTTAGCTACCTCTCAAGTATTGCCAATTACCGAGAATAAAAAGAGAAATAAGCTTTTACTTAAGATACATTCCAATTTTTTGCACGAAAAAGAAAATATATTTTCAATAATTTGCTTGCAAAAAAAAATCAAATCATTTTTTGGCCGATTTTATAGAATCGTTCAAAGAAAATTATCCCATTTATATTCGTCATTTTGGAGCCGTTCTTCTTTAAGATATTATTATTATTATTATTATTATTATTATCATTATTATCATTATTATTATTATTATTATTATTATTATCGTTCGACCTTTAACGTGAAGAAAGTTGTTATTCATAAATATATGAATGAACAAATAAACATAAATAAATTATGTGATGTTTTTTTTACTTTAAAATTTCAGAAGAGAAATTACTAAAAATGAAAAAAATCATTTTTATTGGAAATAGGTGGGAAAAAAACGGAAGAAAGTAGATCATAAGAAAATAAAAATGATTTGATTTTTATCTTAGAAAATACAGAAAAAATATTTTTTTTTTAATATTCGTTCGTATCATATCTTGAACCTATTGGAAATTATTTCAACCTACTGTTTTTTTTTACTCTCTTTTTTTATTTTTTCCTTAATTTTTGATAATGTTCGTTGTTTCTACTTTCTCTTTTCTATTTTTAAAAGGCCTTTCCGTGTTTGTCTTATATGTCGTCCTTGATGTTTAGCTTATTTGTTTCATCAGTTAGGATGGTGACGCCTTGGTGCTACAGGATCAGACCGTCTGGAGATATCGGCTTTCTAGCCTAAAATATATAAAACATTGATGTTATTGTTTGTTTTCTATTTCAGCTTGTGAATCCTTATTATGCAAAGCAAAATAACATAAACTCCAATTTTCTACACAAAAAAACATTAAATCAACCCCTGCGAATAAATATTTGAAGATATAAAACAAAAAATGAAGCATAAACAACTGTTATTACATTAAATTACCCGAAAGGGGATGATATGCTGTAAATCAAAACAACCAAACAAAACTATAGAAACGCAGAATAAACGTCGCGTTGCACAGGGAAGTAGGTTAGTAACTGAAGAAAGATAGTATTTTGGAGACGCTTGTCCGTTTACTGACAAGATTGAATAAGATATATTTCGATTTAGTATTTTTGGTTCCCCGACAAAAGGCGGAGGCTGAACCTAGTAATTCACTCCCATTCGTTTGTTCGCACTTTTCTCAATAACCCTGCTATGGATTTTATTTAAATTTCGCACAAACATTAGTCATGGTAATTGTAAATTTTTGCCATCAGGGATTTTCCGGGATAATTCTGGTTTCCCCCCAAAGGGGTATTGTAGGGGTGATATTTCCCCCAAATCGTTTTCCGTACTTTTCTCAATAATCAGTTTGAATTTTTTTGAAATTTTGCACATACATTAGTCATGGTGAAAGTCATTTTTTTTTTATTATTCAGAACCTTTCAAATCCAGTTTTTCATGTCAATCACTGACATAATCTTGTTTACTGCTGTCAACACTCTTAAAGCTTCATCATAATTGACATGCCCATTGTGAAAGCTGAGATTTCCTTTAATGATAAACATAGTATTCGGTCCAAAGATTCCATTTGCACGTGGCGAGTCTTCCTTTTGTCGATTCCTCACAATCATAATATAAATGCTTCGTGCAGCCTTTAGCATATATTAATGTGAACTAATGAAAACAAAAGGTCTTAGTGTCTCGCAAGGTATGTTTCAACTTCACCACATTCAACTTCCTTGACATAGCAGTTTTCTTCTATATCTTGGTCACTCTCGAAATTATCTTTCCAGACATTAACTTGTTGATGGAGGTGCGCCCCATGTTCTGGCTTGTTATACAGAAACCAATAACAATGTGTTTGTTGAAATAAATCAAATTTACTTTAATCTAAACTAGTGATTTTTCTGAACGCAGAATTTTAAAAGGCTCAGATTAAAGTGTTATTTATTTTAACGAATAAATTGTTCTAGTTTCTTGAGTTGGAAGCCATGTTTAATTTCAGAACAATTTCCGATGGTCAGTTGTTCTATACAAGTCCTGAAGGTGACTGGTTCTCAGTAGACAGTTCTTGAGTTGGAAGCTACATAGCAAAAGATTCTTTCCTTGTTGACACGAAAAAACATATGCAAGGTTGCTAAAAAAAGGTTTAATTTTTACGGAGCAATTCTTGTTTCTGATTGGTTGGTAGCATATCGCGAATTAATTTGATTCGTCGGTTGCTAGCAGCATCGTTTATAAATTAGAATCTTCCAACTGAGGGGCCATACCTTATTATGTATCAAAATACTGCAACATATTTTCATATAAAAATACTCTTACGAAACGGTGTTTTAAGAATGATGACACTTCTAGATTTCTATTGTATTTTGTTTATTGTAATTTTAATTTATATTATAATTCTTTCAAATCCACGTTTCTAAATAAAATATTCGTTGATTATTCTGCTTAAACGCTGGTCTATTAGCAACTCATAACAATAAAACCGACTTAATTGCGAAGAGTTTTATGTTTAGAAAATAGTACCTTCTTTCAGTGCTTGTGTAGATACATTATTATCGAAAATTTCCCTAACAAATTTATTGAAGACAAGCGCGGGACGTAAAATACGCTTAAATATAGCTTAATTCATGCGAATTTTGTATTTATTATTACATAACATTTGCTATTGAATATTATATTGTACCTAATATATAGTAGCGATTTTAAATTAAAAAAAAATCTTTGGGGTCATCAGCTAGAATCGAAACCAAAACATTTAGCGATTCAATCGTGTCTCCTACTTGAATAAATTTTATTTGGGCATGCATAGAGAATAGTAAAAATGTCGGCAAGTTGAAGTCTTCATTTAGTCGTACCTTATTTGCATATGAGGTAATGAGAAATCTCCTTATTTACGAGATACTTAGATGCAGCAACCATTTTTAAAAAAATGTTATTTTACCTGTGGCTGGGCCCTAAATGCTGCACAAAGTCAGGTGCGTACCAATTTTGACGATCATTTGTTTATAGCGGCAAATTTTACCATATTTGTTTTTTCTGTTCCTCAATTCACTGTTGTTTTTGTCACTTCATAAAACATGTTTCTTCGCATGATCTGTTTGTAATTACAACCAATCTGATTCGAGTTGAAGCCGGTGTAGTCGATTTCGTATATGATGGCCTCCATTAGATCATCTAATTTTAAAATAGTTCTTGCTTATTTTAGTCAATGGAGACTTAAAACATTACATTACCTTGAAATTTGATCCCCTTTTCGAACTGTTTTTTTTTCATTAGTTCTAGAAGAGAAACTCGCTGAAATATTAGCATTGGCTTTTTGTTAGAGGAACCAGAATTTTAAATTGTTAGTTGTTTTTTTGTTGTTGTTTTTTTAAGAAAATATTTGTTTAATGTTTTTCGTATACTTATCAAATACGATAGGTGTTCTTTTTCTTTCGTTAACCGGAAGCTAAGAACATTAAAAAGCGGGAAGTTGTTGATGTTTCTCAGCGAGATTCGCGTTTCTATTTTTCAAAATGCAATGAATAATATGACGTCCTCTATAATATGAAAACGGTATATCAGAAAAATATAGTTGAATGATCCCGGAGTAGTATGAACCATAAATGTATTTTTTTTTCACAAAATAGTCACCACTTATCAAGGACTGAAGGCCACTCGAGGATAATGTTCAATGAATGTAAGGTGGTAGTTTAATAATCGTTAGTGGTTTAGATTTTATAGAATTGGGTTATTTAAGGGGACGGCTTAACAAGAATTTTTTTTACATTGGACTTGAAAGCTGCCATATTGTAATCGATTGGAAAGCAAGCCAATAGAATAGTGTTCCACATGCGGGCAGTTCTAGGAAATAAATTTTGTTCATGGAATTTGCGTTTAGAATTAGGTACATGGTGGGAAAAAATTGATAGTAGTTGTATCTAGTCGAGTGATTTTTTTTTTGTGTGTGTGACAGTTTGGCAAAGAGGGACATCGCCTATTAGGTTTCGAATCCAGTTTTGAACACTATCAAGGCAAGATGGGTATCAACGAGCAGCTTCACTCATTCGAAGTCTTGAGATGAGGTATGAATGTTTGTATTTGGGTTAATCGAACAATTTTTGTTACCTTATCTGTTATCTGCACGAGGTTTCGATCGAATGTACCATTTTTAGTGTAAAAGTCGCCATGTTTTTGGCAGGGAAATAAACAAATAAAACATGGCTACTATTACACCTGAAGCAGGTCGAAAGTTACATCGACCAGATCGTTCTGCAGATACAACAGAAGATAAGAACAATGCTCAGATTAATCTAAATAATACAAAATATAGCGTTAATTAAAAATGTTAATGCATTTTTCCTTCTTTGAGAGCATATTAGGGGTTCGGTTGCATTTGTCAAATAGTAAAATTTATAAACGAAATGTGCCCACCTTAATCACTGTTGCTTTGAATAAATAATTTTTAAGTTCAATAGTATTCGATTTTACTAAGCGTATATATATTTATTGACGCCTATGTGCACACCGATTCCTTTCCAAAGGTCAAATTAGATGTAGTACAATTCTTGTCTCTATTATTTTTTTGGATTTAAATTTAAAAGCTATTTAGGGGGTTGAATTAATGAGTGGACGCACCCGCATCATTGATATAAATATTCTGATCTCATTATTTATAATAAATGATTAGAAACAATGTATTGAATAGTGAAAATAATACTATATTTTAATTTCGATGATTTTTGTGGACAAGTGCGAAGAACCGCTTGAAATATAAAAAATAAAATGTTACATATAAAAAACATCGTTTTCGTGCTTCTAAAAACCATCATCATTTGAAATGACGATTCTAGAAGCAAAAGTGCACGTTTCAACAGACACACACACACACGCACACACACACATATATATATATATATGATTGCTGCATCTTTCCAGATGATCGCCGTCACATTGAGTTCTCCCAATCTTGTCATCTATGCCATCTCAGATGACTCTGCACTCCCGCTGCAGATTTGCTCATCTTGAAGCAGATGTGACATACAAATTGAGCAATTTCCATCGAGTTGACTTCCTCTGGAGGTTGAAGAGTATTCCTATGAACAATCGCATGTCTTCTCAAACCAGCAGTAGACTTGCAAACTTTGCTGCATGTTAAACAGATCGTTTGGTTCGGACTAATAGGTTCAAAATTGACCTGAACAGGGGTTTTGTGCGACTTAAGGTGGTTGACGTAGCCAGCTTTTGACAAAAGCAGTCGTTCATAAGTGTCGCATCTCCTGCTCTGTGTCATGGTTAAGAACATCAATTAAACCTTTGCGAAGCTCTCGCATCAGATTGCTGTGGGTCTGCTTTCTTTTCTCTAGAGCATTACAACTTTCACGTACAAGCTTTTGTCACTTCGGCCTTTGCAGAATAAGTTCTTCCCATGTGTGGATGTCGATTTTCAAGACTTTCACATTATTCTTTGTAGAGTCCCTGAACCTCTTCCTAGGCTTGTGTTGAGGGCGCTTGCCATTTTCCATCTCCCCGTAAAAAATTTGTTTTGGCAGCCTACAATCTTTCATTCGAACCATGTAACCCCCCCAACGCATGTGAGATCTGATTGCAAGGGTCTCTACACTAAAGCAACATGCTCATACAAGAACTTCAGTATCGGGTACTTGTGCTTGCCACTTGATGTTTAAGATACGTCTCAAACATTTTCGGTGAAATTGTTCAAGCCATTTAATGTGCCTTTGATGCAATGTCCATGTCTCCGATGAATACAACAGTGCGATTAGCACATAGGTCTTGTAAACGCAGATCTGTTTCTGGATATATATATATATATATATATATATATATATATATATATATATATATAAATTTTACCCCTCCTCTTTGGGTAGATCACGGTTTGTTAGTTTGTAAATAAACAAGCAGATCGAGCACTGTAAAAGCGGTGGGTAAGTGTTTCTTTTAAATGGACATTTGTTGAGGTCATTTGCGTGTACTGATCCGATAGGCGGGTGGATAGAACTGCAGACAATTAACGTGATGACTAAGGAAAAAGAATTCACGAGACCAATGCATCTATGCAAAACCACCCAAACAAAATATTTAATGGAGAAATATGGAATTTTAACGGACAGCTATAAACTATGCTTCTTGCAACATCTCCTGGATATTAGAACTACTCCAAAAAGTAGCTACGTCGAATGGATGGACCTGTCCCTCATGTTCATAAACGAGAAAGTATGTATTCAATTTTCTATGCCTTGCTTGTTCATAAGAACATAAATTTGATGGCCTTTATAATCGAGCTTCAAGAAATTTAAAGATGTGAACTCTTGAAACTATCGTTCCAAGTGAAGCACTCTTTTAAATTAAACCCAAGGGTTTTTTTGTTCACCGAAATCTTACGCTTTCCCGACTAATTCTACGTCTATTTTTTGTATCTGTGTTGATATACATATATATATATATATATATATATATATATATATATATATATATATATATATATATATATATATTATATATATATATATATATATATATATTATATATATATATATATATATATATTATATATATATATATATATATATATATATTATATATATATATATATATATATATTATATATATATATATATATTATATATATATATATATATATATATTATATATATATATATATATATATATATATATATATATATATATATATATATATATATTATATATATTCTTTTATTTTACTTTATTTTATTTTTTACGGGACCACTCACCCCTCACTCCTACACCCCAATTCCTGATACTCTGACCCCCCACTTGTCTGTATCCCTTTCTTTTACGCATTCCCTAGTAATTATTATTAACAGTATTATTATTATTAGTAGTAGTAGTAGTAGTGGTGATGGTGGAGGTAGTGCTAGTAGTATTGTTACTATTATTATTATTATCATTATCCTCATTAAAATTGTTGTTATTATTATTCCCGTTATTATCTCACTCATTGCAACCATAATCGCTACAATTATCTTCATTTTCACTGTTATTAATATTAACTTGACTTTACTTTTATCGAAGTTATTGCTAATATTATTTTTAGTTTTGTATTAATGTTTATTTTTAATGTTTATCTTTAATTTTATTTTATCTTCAATTTTACTTCTATTTTATTTTCATCTTTATTATTACTACTATTATTATAATTATCATTATTATTATCTTTCTCAATATTATAATTACCGTACTATTATTTGGTATATTTTTACCGCTCTTATAACTAGTAATGATCTCCTTACTCTTCTACCTTGCCATCTAGATGTATCCTTAACCTTTTGCATCAAGTTAAACGCACTCATAGTCATTGCCATCCTATCCTTCGACCGCCCCCTTATAATCATACTCCCTATATCATAACAGAAAAAACTTAAAAGTATTGCTGCATATTATCTTTCAATTTTACAACCTTGCATAACCTCCCCCCCCCAAAAAAAAATTATAAGCGATTTTATAACCGCCATTTACCGTTTATGTTGCATCAGTCAAAAATACCACTTCATAGAAAATAGACACCCCACAAACCGTTAAAATAAATTATCACGCAGAAACTATACATCCGTAATTTAACCCTAATGCATATACCTCTTAATCTCAACGCTATGTTAAAGACTATATACAATTTTTTCAACAATGGCTCATATCATCAGAGGAAATGAAATGCAGTTAGCAAAATGTTCAGCTGCGAATGGACGCTATTTGGCTTTTCAGCACAATTATTGAAAATAGTCTTTTTAGTGGCTGTGGATAATTATATGGAGAAAATTATACGAAAAGAGAAGTTGACTACCCAGGTTGTATCAACTTCTCTTTTCGTATAATTTTCTCCATATAATTATCCACAGCCACTAAAAATACTATTTTCAATAATTGTGCTGAAAAGCAAAATAGCGTCCATTCGCAGCTGAACATTTGCTAACTGCATTTCATTTCCTCTGATGATATGAGCCATTGTTGAAAATAAGTGGATTAAGGAAATTAACATAACCCCTTCCATATATTCCTTTTGTCAAGCAATAAATTCTTAAATCAAATATATGTTTCTGTTTGTTGTTTTTTTCAGAATTTAAAATTTAACCACGAAGCATATATATATATATATATATATATATATATATATATATATATATATATATATAATTCACCTGTCATCCCTTTTTTATAAGATGAAATCGCTCGGTCATCGAAAACAAGATACAAACAAGCTCCCACAGAGTTTTATAATTATATAAGATTAAGAAACCATGATTGAACGGATATACTCGCTAGTATTACAAACGACGTGCTTTTAAAACGCCCGCTAACTTATTGGTTTTAGTAGTTGATTACAATAATCGATATTAATATTATATCGACCTTTTTTATCCTTTTGACTGCCTTCGTCTTTATTAGCTTTTGATTAACCGTTAAATTAAAATCGTCTTTTTCTTTTTCTTCACGTGGCCTCATTTTACTAAAAGCGCAACTCGCGTCTTAATTCTATTTGGAATAAAAATAGAAAGTCGGCATTTAACCTAAATAGTCTGTCGTTCTTTTGATTGTATTGATTATGAAACGTAAGAATTAAAGCCGGAAAGTATGTGCCTAAAACTGTAAATTGCTGTACCTTAGTAATTGGAATAACATGTATGGAGAATGAAGTTTATTTTAATTATCTCTTGGTACATGTTTTACAAAAGTCGTCGCTTATCAAGGCCCGGGCGTCACTCAAGGATAAGGGTTGATGAGTGTCAGATGCGACACCATCGTTATGATCGGTGATGGTGGAAATTATATAGAAATTGATTATTTAAGAGGACGTATTACAAGAACTTTGTTACGGTGGGCTTTAATACAAGAATGTTATAGTGAATTTTGAAGCAGTTCCATGGTGTTTTGTGCCACAAACGAGCAGTTGTGGGGAGAAAAAGATTTGCTCATGGAATTTGCCTTTAGATAAAATAAAGGTGAATTGTTGATAGTGATTCTAGCTAGGCAAGTGTTTGTCGTGAGTGTTTTGCAGGATTGAACTCAGTCAGACACCTGCCATGAAAATAAAGATATAGTAGAAGTAGACTAAACTTATTTGCAAGAAAGATTTCAAAATCTAAATCTACAGAACTGTGTTCCGAAATATATTCTCTTTTTAAAATACAAACTGTCTAATGAGCTGCTATTTTTTGTTATGTTTATACTAGCAGATCGTGAGGCGTTGTCTGGTTGTAAAACACGTCTAAATATATTTTAATTCATGCAGATCTTGTATTTATTATTATAGAGCCAATTCTCTATTGATTATAATATTACATCCAATATATAGTAGTGATTTCAAAATGAAAAATAAAATGATTTACGTGTCATCCGCTAGAATTGAAAGCAAAACGTAGCTCTCTAGCTTTATGTTACCATCTTATCTTATATACGCAACTAAAAACTTTAAAAAATAACGTTGGTAAATATATTAATGTATATTTGCGCATGCGTAGAAATAACGGTTTTCGTCAACTTGTTATATACTGGTGTATATAACGCGTGTATATATTTACGCCGTCATACCTTTCATCTATGTTTATGTATGCTTGTATTACCGTCTTTTGTCTTTCGGGTGGTGAGTGTATATAGGTGTCGATACGTGTGATTGTCTATATAATGTATGCGCATGTTCTATACATTTATTTCAGTGTCTTTGTGATCGTTAGTGTGTATAATGTGTCCGTTTTAAAATGTATTCATTGAATGAAGTGTGCGCGTGTATATATACTGCATTCAATAAACAGTTCAACAAATGCGAACAATAATGCGTACAAGGTCAGTTCTTTAGCAAGACGATTAACATCTTTCCCGAAGGCACGTATCGTTGTTTCATTGGGCTCTCTTTTTGGATTCTGTGAAGCTTTAAAAAGATTTACCCCGAAGGACACAAAACGCCAGATAATATTTTCTAACATTAATTCCTTGAATGTTCGCCGGTTTGGAGTTTCCACGCTTCCTCGGTCTCTATATCTTGCTATATTGTTCACCGCTAGCCTTCCGTGAACCTCTGCAGTTGAACCCCCCGACCGCTAGCAAACTCAAATTCTTTCTGACTTTCTCCTCCCGTTAACTAATTAACGTTTATATAGAAAAACTATTATTATAGACAAAGAAGAACGGTGGAGAGTTAGAGGACTGAAAGAAGCAGCACGTATGTTGGGGAATAACCAATTACTAAGTAGACCTAGTATAGAATTTAATACTATATGGAAACCAGTAATTATAAACAATAGCTAATATATACAAGTAGTAGTAATAATATATATATATATATATATATATATATAGGCACCGCCAAAAATGGCCGCAAAATCAAGTTGTTGTTGTTTTTTAAAACAAAATTACGTTTATTAAAATCCATTATTTCTGAGTAACTTTTTTTTTTCCAGAAAGATAAAACCCTGAATTTTATCATATAGAAAACAGAATAATGTAAAACTTTTTCTACTATTTTTAATTCAATTTTAAATGTTAAATTTTCCCAAAAAGTTAACAATTGACATTTTTTTGTCTTGCACAAAAAACGTACTTAAATATTTAAAAAAAAGGGTTTTTGAAATAATTAATTAATTTATTTATTGTCTAACTAAGATTTAGGATGATTTTCTAAGAGAATATGCAAAAATATTATAATATAAGTACCTGAATTTCAAATAATTCCACTTATTCATATAGGTAACCAGATATTCGCGTTGACGTAGAGTTCAGATCGACTCTGTTTACGTTTTCGTCTGATAAAAAGCAAACTATGGAAGACCAAACAGGCCAAAAAAAACTTATTTTTCAGTGACGAAAATTTCAATGTATTATTAAGCTGAGGCTGGCCAGTACCAGATGGGTGACCATTTGTATGCGTTTGGTTTTTAATGTGTATGTGTGTGGGGGCCAGACTCCCCAAAATGGGGGGGGGCAATTTAAAGCAGAATAAAAAAAAATTATTTCAGCGCGTTTGGTCCACCATAGTCAAAGGCGGCAAACGTTTTCAAACGGGATCGAAAAAAAAGATGCTATTTTTAACACAAAGGGCACAATATTTATCGAATTTTTTTTTTTGGTATCGATTATTCAAAGCATGCCCTGTTTAATAATGGTCATGCATTATTCGGCTCGCTAAAAAAAAATTGTTAATTTATTTATCAAAAATTTTAAAATAGCTTTTTTCGTATAAATATTAAAAAAAAATTTTTTTTGTTTTGCTTAACTTAAATTAATTATTTTACTTAACATATTCACCGAATTTCACACTTCAAAACTCAAAAGCGGGATAATTAAACACAATCGAAGTTCTGATATTCAGACGTCAAAATAAGGTATGCAAACAATTTTTTTTTTTTTTTTTTTTTTTTTTGAATCTATAATTCTGTCCCTTACAACACAATATGTTGATTTCAGTCTCAGATGATTATTTTAAGCATATTTGTTCCCACTTCAAAACAAGGGGGGGGTTTGTAAGCAAAAAAAAATATATATATAAATATCCTTTATGAAATATAAATACACTGTTATAAAGTTCATTCTTCTCCTAATAATCGCTGAAAATTTTGTATTGATCGGATAATTACCTGATTTTTTGTAGATTTTTAAAAAGACGGTCCGTCAAAAAGTACTGACCTGCCCCCCCAGTTTTGGCGGTGCCTATATATATATATATATGGTATTTACAACTAGAAATAAAAATAGGTGTAAGGTTCCTAAGATTTGTACTAGAATTGTCCACAAGGACCTGTGGCGTAGTGGTTAGAGTACTTGGGAAAATCAATTGTAAAAAGTGATATCCTTCTGAATGTTGAAGGTTCAATACTCGGTATGAGCGACCGAAAAAATACATTTGGTTGACGGAACAAGAGCACGCTACCCTCGTGAATAAATTCTGTCACGATTCCCGAGTTCGACAGAAACATTCCCGAGTTCGACAAGATAAACCTTAAGAAAGTCCGCGGTTACATCGACCGAAACGTTGTGAAAATCCCACTCAAAATAAGAACAGTAATCCGATGAATCCAAATAATACAAGTGTCTTTGTTTGTTCAACTCTCTCTGACGTTAAAAATCAATGTTATTGTTATTCTAAATCGAATTTTGCTTATCTTTCTACATTCAAAACTAGTCTAGCATCCATGATAACAAATTCTATTATCACCCAAACTTATTCTTTTATTTTCCAACATTTCTTATTGTTATTTTATATGATTAGTTTCTATTCTTTTTATATATTATAATAATAATAATAATAATAATAATAATAATAATAATCATCTCTTAGATGGCATGACGATGCCCGGGAGCACTAATATATAACAGACATACGAAGTTCCATGTCGCTTTATTTTTTAACAATTTGGAAGCTTTAGCAGTTATTTTACCAGCTAAAAATTCAATCAAATTTGTTCTACATGTTCGAATCTACTATATATCAAATTACAAGACTATGGTCCAAAAATTGACATAGTAGCTTCGAAGAGAAGGACACTTGTGTGTATGTATGTATTGTGTATGATGTAATCCATATACAGTATGTTAAGCTGCTATTTTATTGTTGCTCTGGTTTGAGTGGGTAATATAACTAAACAGGCGATTATTTAGCGCACAGGTTTGGAAATAAGCAAAATATACAATGAAGTTAAAAATGAGATTTGCACACGTTTGGTATTTTTCCTGTATTTCCAGCCACGTGGAATAAATATTCGCTTGTTGAATAATATTACATACGTAAACAATAGCATGAACAGGAAACAACTTCGTACATGTAATACTACTTACTTTCGGGATCAAATTTGAATCTTAAAATAAATACATATTTATATATACATATATATGCCGTACGTTCTTCTGAAATACGTCTTTGTTAGTCGTGTTTGTCCAAAATTTTATTTGGCTTCTTCTACATACTAGTCTAATTTCTTTAGTACCTGCCTGTAAATGGCTCAATATTCCTGTCAGTACTTAGGCGGAACATATTCAGTTTGATATTCATAAACTACTTCTTGTTTTAATTTTCTTATCACTTTGGTTTTCTTGGTGATGGGGCATTCTACCGGATGCCAAACATTCTCCCATTAGTTTATACTCCAACCGAGAGGTCTTAATAGCCCCATTTTCTAGGTATGTAGCTGTACACGCACACATGTTTTTATAAATGGATATGCAAATATTCAATTACGTATATGGTATTCATTTTCTAAAACTATGTTTACAAATACAGTTTAATTCCTGTTCTATTAGATTTAGAGTTAATTTTATGGTAAAATGAACGCAAGATTATATGTTGGAATAAAATGGAATTATGTTTGAGCAATTTTTAGGTTTAACTTGATAATTTGCATTATTAGCATTCTTCGGATTGCTTGTCATTTTTCCCCGATATTGTCAAAACATTTCGGTCGATGTATTGTCTAAACTTAAGATCTTTTTATTTTTTTTTTTTCGGAATTTCGAAATGTAATCCACGGGACAGATTTTTAAGTTTTGATATGTTTTTTTGACTGAGAGTAAAGGAGAGCAAAAATTCTTGCACTTCCAGTATTGTGTGAGCTGTGGCATGATTTGGTAGTGGAAATAAATACATATCATCTCACATTCATATATCTTTCTTAAAGTACCACGTTACAAGGAACAGACATTGATAGTTATTCATATCTGTCTTAATTAGTACATAAAATACCGTTCTCTTATTAGTACATAAAATACTGTTCTCTTTGTAATAACTTGTGTACAATTATTGTGGCCCCAATGTTGGCATATGCAATCATATAATAGTTTATTTTACACAACAGGGCATCTCCTCGGTGCAAAGCAAAAACCAATTATAAATGCTTTATATTCTACGAGCAGTATTCTGTTATTAACACAGCCAGTATTATGTGTAAAGTGTCAAGCATTCATTGGGTGTATGTATATATATATATATATATATATATATATATATATATATATATATATATATATATACTGCTCGTGAACCTTGTTTTGTTTTTTCTCGTCAAAATGGTTTAATGTCATGCGTACATTTCCTACACATCTATGTAAACATGAAGAATGGAATTTCATTTCCATACATGATTTTCATTCGCCATTAAAAGAAAGCTAATATTCCCAGTATCTATGCGTACACACCAAAAAAAACAGAAGATTCGATAAGTATGATGTCTACAACATATACAATTGTTGTATTAGTAAAGTTATGAATCGATTTAAAATTATCTCCCTTGAACTCTACAGGCACTGAGTAACTGTGTATACTTAATTTGAAAATACGAAGAATACTCTCGCATGCAAGATGAGTTTTGAAATTGTTTTGGTTCCATTTTTAGTTGTATATAAAGGCAGGGGGTTGTTTTAGTTTGATTATTCCTTTTTGTATCGTTTAACACTGCTGCCGTTTGATAAGGTTTAGCATCTGATTAGGGAGATGAGACTCTTAGTCGGCTGGCTATTTCACCATAGCCATTTTCTGGTGGTTGTAAAACGTCTGTACATAATTTCCAGACGATACAAATGTGTGTTTGTTACATTGTCCAGCGCATTTGTTGAGCCTAGAAATTCATATGTGCCTATATTGTGTTTACTAATTCATAAAGTAGACTGTTACGTAGGAATTAATTCATAACAATACAAAAAGATTGCAGGTTATCTCCCTTTTACTTTCGACTTTGACAATCTTTTTGTTACTATGTAAGTTTGCGTTTTCATATGTAAATGCAGCTGTCTCTTTATCATTGTCATTTCTTAATGTTTTCCTGTTTATTTCCGACCCACGCATTTATCCAAGAAAACACATTCAAACTGGCTGTTTTTGTGGTGATGGGAAAAATGTGTTCATAATCTGTGTCGTCATAAAATTATATAAAATGGAATATCCAATAGTCTCGTTTTATGCAGGAAGTAGGAAGAAAATTAAAAACGAACAATTAGAATAACATTTTTCTCACAGATTACGTTGGCTTTACCAGATCAAGCTATCTAGACTTGCTTCCTACGTCAAGAATTCGTGGTATTTTTTCCCCCTTTTCAAAACTCAATTTTATTTTGCAAATTCAAAAACAAATATTTCCCTACAAAAAAAGAAACTAAACATCATGAACATATATTTGAAGGTGTAAGACTTTCATTAAAATTACTTGATAAGAGTTGATATGACGTGAAGCAAAACAGCCAAATTAAATCACAAATGCAACAGAATCCTGACAAAAGTAATAGCAAATAGACCTCAACAACTATCACATATATACCATCATCATCTATATATTAATACGATAGCGTGTGTGTCATTTTCTGTATCACGCTTAAATCCGGGTCATTTAATTGTTATGTACTCCCATTTCTTATAATAAATAATTTTATCAAGAATTCTTCATAAATTTTATTTTCGGTTTCGATTATAGCTGATCGCACTCCAATAATCATATCTTTTTTAAAAATAATTTTATCAAGAATTCTTCATAAGTCTTGGTTTCGGTTTCGATTTTAGTTGATGGCATCTTGGTAATCTATTTTTTTTTATAAATAATTTTATCAAGAATTCTTCATAAGTTTCGGTTTCGATTATAACTGAAGAAACTAAAGTTATATACATATATATAAGTTTTGGATTCGGTTTCGATTTAAGCTGATGCACCCAAGTCATATAGATATATTTTTTTTTATTTTTGAAATTGCAACTTTATAATATATAAAAATCGATAGAACATTATAATAATATATACGAAATATGCAAGAATTAAAATATCATATTTAAGCGTATATTACAACCTGGCTACGCCGGGTGTCCGTGCTAGCTTGAATAAATACTTTTGTAGTTTTAACAAAACAGCTACAGTAATATCAGAGCGTCTCTATTTACGCTGAATATCTACAGAATGTCAACATCAATATATTACATATGAATCAGTGCCATGTGGAATTTCCATAGGTATCGGTGATTATTATTATTATTATTATTATTATTATTATTATTATTATTATTATTATCGATTTTTTTAACGTTATTGTCCTTGCAAAAAACTTAGAACTTATCTAATAATATCACGTGTTCCGAAATTTCTTAGCATTTTTTAGGGATGTCATTTCGCTTTATCCTGTCCTCACGGTTGAGGGCCACTTGACTGGAAGGATTAATGAAACTACGTCATCGTCAGCGGAGAGCTGAGTAAAACTAATGAGATAAAAGTAAAATTAATCACATTTATGAATTGCATTATATTATTTATACGTGTTTTATGACAAGTCGCTGGCTTTGGATAAGGATACTACGGGAATTTAACGAACTGAAAAGCAGTTCCTGAATTACTCGTATGTGTTTGACAGGTGAGAAGCCGCTGGAAAGAAGTTTTGTCTGTGAAAATTTCTACAGCTGCTAGAAACTTAAAGAGAAAAAGCAAACTCATTTTTCTTGTTAGTGACTTATACACAGAAGAACAAATGATTTTGCTTATGGGAGTATTTTTCACGAAATAACGATAGAGAAGAGAGACTAGCAATGTTCTTTCCTTTGTTACAATGTGAAGTAGACTAAGTATTATCGCATCTGTTCGATTCATAGTTAAGGATTAATAGGGTTTAGTATTTACTGAAACAATGAGCACAAATGTAATCGTATTCACCCATTAATTTGGCATAAAACACTAATTGAGTCAACAGGCTATAACTTTTGCGCATTTTTAACGGGTTCATTAGTCTAGTTTAGTTGACTTTTGCTAAAAGACACGCGTTGCCATACGAAGCAACTTGAGCTTAAATTGGGACACTTTCGAAAAAGGCAGATAAATTGAGGAGTTGAATTTATTTTTCTCAAAGTAAAAAATAAATTGTAAATAAAATAATCTGACATATTTGAAATTAGATTACTTTTTGTGAAGCGTGAATAATGTATGCATATATATATATATATATATATATAATCGATGTGTATGCGTGCGGCAACCGTTTTTCTTAGTTAATGTATTTTGTTAAATGTCCGGAAATTTTCTTACGAGAAATCAATCTCCGATTAGAAGCCAGATAATAGTGAGATCGCCCTAAAGCTAAGAGTAAAAGGAATGGGCTTGACGCACTTTTAATGTGGAACTGCTGTAAGTCGCAAACGGAATTCAATTATAAGCTTGTACTAACGTGTGTGTGTGTGTGTGTGTAGAGGGACAAGGGTATCTAGTCTTTATTTCCTTCTTTGCAAATTAAAACTGCATATTGCAGAACATTAATTTATTAGAAACTGTTGATTAATAAATATGCCAATTATGAACACCTAAGCGCGTTGTGGGTCTGTACAGATAACTATAAACGCTATTTGGAAATGTTATCTGGTATCATAGCATAAACAGAGCATAAGTGTTTTTAGGCTGTCAGTGGTAAAATGAGTTTTTTAATTTTTACTTTTAATTATTGAACAATTCAATTGAATATTGAATGTAGCGCATTTATAAAGAAGTAGCAGTTCAGCCCGGCTTTGCTCGGGCCTTATGTACTGTTAATAACTGTATATGTGTCAATACATCTTATGTAAGATTTCAAATGTTTAGACCAAAATTTGTCTGAGTAATTTTGTAGAGACCGCAAAGGTCAATTTTTTTAAAACTTTGACCCCAATTTTGTACCTCTTAACATTCATTATTTTGGTCTCAAATCAAAATGCAAATTTTTTCCATGTCAAAGTTACTGACATGTAAAGTTTCAAGTTTTTAGACCCAAAATTAGCGGATGAATTTTGTAGAACCTGCAAATGTCAACTCTTTCAACTTTGACATTTTGGCAGCGGAATTTTAGCCCCAAGCTGATTTAAATTGGCTGAGTAGTTTGCTAGACACCACAAAGGTAAAATCTTTAAAACTTTGACCTATTGACGGCTCAAATTTTCGACCTAAACCGATTAAAAAGCTTGCCCTATCTCTGATTACCCTTTTATTTAAAATTTCAAATGTTTAGACCAGAAATTGGCTGAGTAATTTGGTAGAGACCACAGAGGTCAAAGTTCTTTAAAGTTTGACCCCAATTTTGACCCTTAACATTTATTCTTTTGGACTCAATCGTTGAACTTTGACTCCTTGGCAGCCAAATTTTTGCCCAACGCTGATTAAAAAGCTTGATTCCGTTTTTAAATCATAAATATTCTGATTTCTGTAAAAAATAATTCTCGGTTTAATATACTTCACGCCCAAAAAAGTGTATGACAACTTATTTAAATGTATCTATTAAAAAATTATATTTATTTAAATGTATCTATTAAAAAATTATATTTATTTAAATGTATCTATTAAAAATTATATTTATTTAAATGTATCTATTAAAAAATTATATTTATTTAAATGTATCTATTAAAAATTATATTTATTTAAATGTATCTATTAAAAAATTATATTTATTTAAATGTATCTATTAAAAAATTATATTTATTTAAATGTATCTATTAAAAAATTATATTTATTTAAATGTATCTATTAAAAAATTATATTTATTTAAATGTATCTATTAAAAAATTATATATATTTAAATGTATCTATTAAAAAATTATATATATTTAAATGTATCTATTAAAAAATTATATTTATTTAAATGTATCTATTAAAAAATTATATTTATTTAAATGTATCTATTAAAAAATTATATTTATTTAAATGTATCTATTAAAAAATTATATTTATTTAAATGTATCTATTAAAAAATTATATTTATTTAAATGTATCTATTAAAAAATTATATATATTTAAATGTATCTATTAAAAAATTATATTTATTTAAATGTATCTATTAAAAAATTATATTTATTTAAATGTATCTATTAAAAAATTATATTTATTTAAATGTATCTATTAAAAAATTATATATATTTAAATGTATCTATTAAAAAATTATATTTATTTAAATGTATCTATTAAAAAATTATATTTATTTAAATGTATCTATTAAAAAATTATATTTATTTAAATGTATCTATTAAAAAATTATATTTATTTAAATGTATCTATTAAAAAATTATATATATTTAAATGTATCTATTAAAAAATTATATTTATTTAAATGTATCTATTAAAAAATTATATTTATTTAAATGTATCTATTAAAAAATTATATTTATTTAAATGTATCTATTAAAAAATTATATATATTTAAATGTATCTATTAAAAAATTATATTTATTTAAATGTATCTATTAAAAAATTATATATATTTAAATGTATCTATTAAAAAATTATATATATTTAAATGTATCTATTAAAAAATTATATTTATTTAAATGTATCTATTAAAAAATTATATTTATTTAAATGTATCTATTAAAAAATTATATTTATTTAAATGTATCTATTAAAAATTGTCTTGCTTTACTCAACGGGATGTAATTTATTAACAATTGATTTCAAATAAGGGTAAAGTCGGAATGTTTCATCGTAACTATATCTGTAACATCGCGGGTGCGCGGATATAAATGCATGAGAAATGACGTCACTGGTGGGAAGAAAAGGACCATTAAAAAGAAAAGCAAAGATCTCGACAGTGAGGAGATAACGTTCGAAATCTCAGGAGAGACGTGGAGAACGCTCTATATCACGTTAGTGACGTCACTGCTGTAACGACGAATAAATAAATGTCATTGTAAAAATCCAAAAGGCGAGTCGGAATATTTCCTGTTCTCTTGCCCGCTTTTCGACTGAGGCCACAACGTGTGTACAACGTTACATATCATTTACTAAATAACCTTTTCCTGTTTTAATATTTTATGTTTCTGAAAGGTGATAATGTACGTACTAAAATGAAATGCCTTGGCATATTAGTATATAAATGAGCAGGTAACTGTTTTTCATCATTATTTTCGATGTTCTCGTTATGGCGATGCAATTTTTTATTTGTATTACCCGAAATATATTATTCCCTGTTGACAAGCTTTTTTTATTCTATATCCACACTGATTAATTCGTAACATATAGCTGTAAGTGTAACCACAGAGAACAATTAAAATTATACTTGGCTTTTCAATTCGAATTTTTTGTCCGCCTAGAAATGAAATAAAATCGAGATTCTTTCTGCCGATGCAATCCGACATAGTCCGACTCGTGAGCGCTGGATTCTGTGATTTTTACTAGTAAAGCGGTGCTGGCCGGAAGCAGGCGTGCGTGATTTCTAATTAAAGATCCGATCGTCTTCGCATGCGTGAAATTCAATTCTAGACAGAAGTAAACGATAATTAACTCGTCTTTTATATACGATCATGGACGTTAAACGGTAGTCGACATGGCGTTTATATTTCATTTCACTCTTTTGCTGTTGTGTAGTATTCTTTTACGTCTGCAAAAGTTTTGGGTGTAAACTGGTTAGATCAACCGTCGCGTGACAAGATCTCTGAACCAGATTTCTATCATTACTCTATTAATTAGCACCATTTGTAAGGATTGATTTATTCTAGTGTGCTAAGCGGTTACTTTGTGTTGGGTTTTCATTGAACGAGAAGAACCGGCGATCGAAATACACGAGAAAACAGTGTCAGATAGTAAAACAAATGCATTATATGGAATTATTTTTGCATGGAAAATTAGTGATCTACTTGTTAACGACACTGACTGACGCCTTGGCTGATCAAAGTTCGAGTCCAATTCGTTTCACAGGAATCAATTTCACTTAAGATGTTGGCAACCTTCGCGTATTTCCTCCCATAGCCCCTGAGGTCTTTCTAGAAATATTTCTGTCTAGAAAAATATCAGGGAAATCAATGCTAACAATAAAATCTTCGGATTCATGCGAGATGATGATAACGATGATTTTTTTGCAGAAAATATTAAATAAAATGTTATTGCTTCACTGTTTGAAATTTGATTTTAGCATTATAAAAATGCGTTATATTTATTTCTTTTAGAAAAATAGATTTTTTTTTTAATCTGAAATTGTTTGTTGCAAACTTTGAGTCGCATGTTCTGATTAATCTTTGGTTTTCATTATTTCCTACAGACATGAGTGATGGCTTGCAGGTACAACACAATATTACATCTATGTTCCTGTTTAAAATTTGTAATTTTTAGGTCATAAATAAAATCAGAAAAAAATAAGATCTTTTTACCGACTGGTATCTGTTAAATATATGCCCCCCTCTTGGTGTGACTTGATAATAGCGATGTAAAAATCGCTACCTCTTTCATAAACCTAATAAGTCCTTGCTATTACCTTAAACTATATCCGATGGTGAGGCCCCAGTTTGCAGGCTTTGGGGAGGGTGGAGCCAGCCTTTAATTGCCATTGTTCCCATGTCCACTCTGACCCGGAGTAGTTTAGTTTCCTTTAAGGGTGCCAACTATGGGTTAAATAGAAAATGATTTGAAAAAATATATATTCTATTAAGTTTTTCTTCAAAATCACTGGATTCCGCATTAAATAACCTGAAAAGGGTTGATATGCCGTAAAACAAAAACAACCAAGCATAAAATCTAATAAATTTTATTATCAAATAGCGAGAAGGCATTTTTGTTTCTTTTATCTATCTCGAGCTTTCTATGAATAGTACGTTTTGGGTTGGATTATTAATTTCTTACAGCTGGTGTCATTGAATGATTAATCGTATAGTAAAATAGTTTAAATTTTATAAACTTGACTGCTTTTGTTTATGGAGTTTTGCGATAAGGATTTTTAATTAGTATTGTTTAGATTGTTCGGAGTAATGTTCAGAGTTCTATTATTTTCAGAGTACTGAATACGGTCGTAGGTAACATCGGTCGAAACATTGAAAATAATACTCAAGGTGGAATGAGTAGGCAGAACAATATAAATAATACGAATTGACTTTTTTTGCTTCGAAATTGAACAATAGGATGTGGGTCAGCTTTAATTGCCTGTATCTTGCATTAAATGGTCCGATTACTAGTGCGATATATATATATATATATATATATATATATATATATATATATAGGCTTTTATATTTAGAGATTGTGCCTAAGTAGAAGCTTGTTCGAGACATTGATCCGATTGCAAGACGCTGTAATCCAATTTTCCTCTCGATTTTATTTATTTATCTCTTTACGTTTGGCTTCTCCTTCCTAACTGCATTTCATTTATTTGTCTTTCTGTCTTTGCTTTATACTTTCCGTTCCATTTTCAATGAGAAGATTATATTGTGTTTATTAGCCGTGTTTTTCTTTCTCCTTTTTGTTGTTGGACGCCATATTTCACAGACGCATCAGGAATTCTTCAAATATCTTCTCTCGCTCATGTGATTGAAGTAACCAGTATCGTGGCTCAACCGCTTGAATTTACTATATATTCTTTCTGCTGAGGCCATTTAATGCAAGATACAGGCAAAAATGAGTGTGCATGCGGGTATGCTGTTGTTAAATCTTCCACATACCTTCTGACCACGCTAATGACGTTCATGCGTATTGTATGGTTTCATCAAGGAAACTCAGGCGGACTCCATTACATGTTATATGACTGATTCATTCGATCGGGTTCCAGACAATCAGTGCTGATTTATGTACCCAAGTTTTATTAAATGCTTATGAAGCCGGGGGTTATCTTTCGGCACCAAAGTCAACTGTTTAGGCCATTGTTAAGATAATTTGTTCATTATCGATTGAGATATGACATAGGTCATGCGCACTTCTAGGGTGGTAACCCTTTCAAGATTTGCCTTCTTCATATGAGAAGGGTGTATACGATTGCTAATCTCCTCAGGAACCTATAACTTCCAAGTGTTTTTGAAGAGCATGAATTTGTATTTGACGAGATGTTTCGTTAGATTCCGCTATACAATGAAATGTGTAAGACGTACTTCATAAAATATTGAAATATTATGAGTGTGGTGTAAATGCATCATCTAGTTTAGGAATGATAGTTAATATATATTAAGTTTTAAACCAGACAAAAATAAATACGTCCTGTCAATACGAGCGGCGACTCATTTATATAGAGAGATAAAGGGCAGGTAATTCGCTCATAGCTTAGTTAAGCGAGATTAAATTAAAAAAAAATAACAGGATTTCAAGCTATTAATGTCGCTAAAAACAGATCTTAAATGTGTGAGTCAATAAAAGCAGAAAATGAAGTTATAAAAATTATATACTGAGATATATATATATATATATATATATATATATATATATATATATATGAGAGAGAGAGAGTGTGATTCATTTATTAATAAGGGTATACATACAGTTAGTTGGAGGAGTAAAGGGAACCCCTTTATTCAAAGGTATTTCAAAGCCTCTCATCAGAAGAGTAGAGAAGATGGTAGCTAACATAATGGGGGTGTGACGTCTAGCGGGATATTCACCAGGAACGAAATAAATAAATAAATTATTGAAGTTGTTTGGGGAAACTATATTTAACTCTTAGATAAAGGAGGGGAGTATTATATAAGTTGTTTATCATAGTTTATAAGAATGTGGGTAGTTTATGTTTAAACTCTAGAGGACGATATAGGGTAGGTTGGGTGGTGCTTTTAGTTTATCCGTATTCGTAGATGCGTTGTATCTATTGAGGGTTTACATTAGGTGGGGGGTTACGCTAAATGGTATTTGATCAACAGACGTAACTGAGGCACAACAGCATTTAGAGAATGTGTATGCTTTCAGGCGTAATATTATGACAATGAATTAAAGCGAGGGGAGTACATGATAAGTTGGATTTTATCAAATGTAGCTGATCACAACAGTACTTATGTGATGACTTTGGCTTATGGCGCAATGTTATGAAGTTAATAAAAACGGCGGGGTGGATTACATGGGGTGCCATGTACTAGGATTTAAATTTAGTAAGATAGGGAAAACCCGACGGTGAAGTATGGAAGTAACTTACGAGGAGGTATGGGGTAGGTAGTTGTAGAAAATATAAGGATTTTCGAAAGATAATATAATAATATTCCTAAGGGTTGCGCTGTTATTAGGTATAAATGGGGGGATATAAGGGAAAGGTATAAAGATGGGGGAGTAAAGTTGATAAAAATGGATAAAGAGACAAAAATAATTAGGATGTAATAAGTAGAGTAATATAGCGAGAGGAGTGAAAGAAAGTTGGAGAAATAAGGTAAATGCCTACAGATGTAAGACATACAAAGTTTAAAATATACGGTAGGCAGTAACGCAAAAAGTTCGGTAAACGATGGAATATCCCGGTAGCACGCTACCTCCGCGAATAAAATAAAAGGTACCTTTCGAAATTCCGTGCGAAATTCGCGAGTTGCGCAAGATACATCTGAAAAAGTCTGGGGTTTCATCGATCGAAACATTGTGAAAGTAACACTCAAGATGAGAACAATCGTCCGAAGAACCGAAATAATGAGAGTAAACGATCTCCATCTAAAACATTCTGGAATTGTGTTCAATGAATCGTTCAGGATAAGTCTTCTTTCTACATTACATACGTTAAACTAGGTTGATATGACGTTAAACGGACAGCCCATATACGGTAGTGTATCGCTTTTGTGTTTTTTTTTGTTTTTTTTCTTTTGTCTTTTCACTTTTTGATGTTTATTGCAAAAGCATAGGAAGAGATATTACATGGATAAATCGAAGAGACGAAAATGACCGATCGATTGTTCACATCAACCTATATTTTACTGCCAATTTGTGCGGAGGAGGAAAATTCGATTGGTGTGGCTGTCACGTAAAGCTTCATTAAATCAACGTGAACATGAGCGCCATTTTGTCTACCCACAAATTACTTAATATCCTTCCCAACTATCTCTTTTGCCGCCCACTCTCTAACTCTTCCGCCCACTTTTTTTATCTTCTCTTTTTCATGTGCGCGCTCCTGTCCTTGGTCACGCGCGCGCTCTTTCTCCTTCGCTTTCTTTCTATCACGTGCTCTCTTTCCTTTACTCTTTCTCTCTCTAATGCGCGGGCTGTATATCCGCTATCTTTCTCTCTCTTTTTTGCGCGTATTTTCTCTTACACTCTGTCTCGCTTTCCCTCACGCGCTAACTTTATCTCGCGCAATGTAGTCCTCTCTCTCTTCTTCACGCAAGCTCTCTTAATCCCACAGTCGTCTCTCTCTCACACATCAATATCTGCAACCGTGAGATGAAACTTTCAGGTCACGAATACATAAGTTCAACCATATAAACAATGCATTTCTCACTGATCCATTCGGGCGGAAGGAGGCATTACTTCAGGAACACACCTAGTGAAACGTAATTCTGAGTTTTGGTAGAATTTTAAATACAATATATATAGTCATATACAGTGTTTCGCTGTATCTCAACACTTCTGTGCGGCTAGATTTGGACCAATCCTGCGCAGTTGATTGAACCCACAAGTTTGAAGTTGGATTTTGAAGAAGTAAGTTCAATCAGCAGGGATGCGTTTTCAGTTGAGAGAATGTGCGTTATGTATATAGAAGTTTTGAAATTTGGACAATAGTGTCAAACTTCACCAAGAAATTGTTGATGTGAAGGGCAGAAAACATAACACACTAGTTATTTAATTATAAGCTATTTCGGCCCTTGGTGTGCGGCGACTCAAAAAGCAGGAATAAAATGGATAGATTCGACTTTCGCTTGATACGTGAGTTTGACGAATTTACCACTGGACCGTCTGTCGTCGAATGGGTTGAGAAGCTGAGAAAATCTGTAAACTATGCAAAATTAAAGAACCAGCCACAGCAATCCATATGAGGTTAACCGAAGGGGTCTATGCAGTCTACCAGCAACTCGGGGATGAACCAGACTGGGATGAAATCAAGAAAAGCCTAGATATAGCGTTTGGTACAGATTCGTTTGTTGCATGGCAACAGTTCACGAGCCGGCGACTTCACCCCAAGGAAACGGTTGACGTGTACCTAGTCGACCTACGAAATTTGTCTGTACAGATATTAAGCTGTGCCTTTTTAGTAGGCTAACCTGAACATATCAGTAAACTGTTGCGAGCATCGTCGCGAATTGATGAATTGACAACGGACGAGTTATTGACCCGAGCTTGAAACATCTGCAAGGAACAGGAACCAATTGCAGCAACAGCTAGTATTCGACATGCAGCATTCGAACCGCATGGAGGCAATGTAGATTCTCTCCCAGGTAGTAATAAGCGTGCAAGCCCAGTGTGCTATAAATGTGGGGAGGCCAATCATTTTGCTAAGGATTGCCGGAGTGATAGGAGGTGTGTATATCCATGAGCACAGAACAATACAATGCTATCACTGCAATAAGTTTGGGCACATATCTCGCAACTGTTTGGGAAACGATGTTGGTGGCAAGGGACTATCGCCACCCTTCCCCCCTGCCAACAAATAAACACAGGATTACCGGTCATTGGCGTTAAAATTGACGATGTGCAGTGTTCGGTACTCGTAGACACGGGGTGTTCCCGGTCTATAGTTAGTGCACATCGTTGTCAGATGTGGCGGGAGCAACCAGTAGACATTATGACCACCAATGGCTTATCCCGAGCATGTTGTGGTGACGAGACAGTCACGATCTGTACTGAGAAGGATGACACAGCTAAAGTTGACGTTCTGGTGATGCAAGAAAAACCTCTTGGCTACGACATGTTGATTGGAATTAATGCAATACAAGCACTAGGAGGAGTCATAATCACAGCGGCTGGAGGTGTAATGCTAGGAGAAGGGAAAGAAGTTTGTGCAACCATGTCTATTGAAGAACAGGACTTCTGTGCTACGTTTGATGACAACGAAAGGATGTCGACTGCAAAGTGGGAATATGATTATGAGCCAGGCACCGGAATGGCTGTGCAACACCATTCCAGAGTATGCAGTTCCTACCAAGAATAGGGCCACATATGAAGAAGAACTTTAGATGTGGATTGATAACGGTTGGTAAATACCGTACTCCCAGGAACGTCTGGGACCACCAAAAGGATTAATTCGCTCATTGATGTTGAACAACCTACTAAAGACAAAATTCGGCCCGTAATGGATTACCGAGAATTGAATCAACATGTTGATGCTTTCATTGGAAACGCAGATATGTGCGCTGCTAAACTAAGAGAGGTGCGTCAAAAAGGGAGCAATGTAGCACTGCTGGATTTTAAGAGAGCCTACCTGTAGATACGTGTCCATGAGTTATTATGGCCATTTCAGACCGTGATAACCAAAGGAAAACGATATTGTTTGGCACGTTTAGGTTTTGGCCTAAACGTAGTACCCTTAATAATGACAATTATTATTAAAACTGTTTTGATGCAGGATGAGACCACAGCAAAAGCTGCTTCAGCTTACATTGACGACATATATGTTAATGAAGATATATCTGCAAATGCGGTTCGAATAAAACTGGAATTGTTTGGGCTAATAAGCAAAGACCCTAAGCGCCTAAAGGATGGGGTGCCTGTGTTAGGCCTAGAGGTCTGGGGGGACGGCAATACTTTGGGATGGAAGCGAGGGGGGCCTATTGCAGAGTTACCCAGTGTATTGAAAAGCGTTTTCTATTTGCGGTAAATTAGTAGGATATCTACCTGTCTGTGGATGGCTCCGATCGGCAACAGGAGTGTTAAAAAGACGAGTAACTGCAGCAACCAAAGGATGGGACGACACGGTGGATGATGATTCTCTCCAGCAAATGATGGCCGAAACGTTGTCCAGAGTACATAGGAACAAGCCTGCCTGGGGTGAGTGGCAAGTATTTGAGAACGAACTGAATGCATGGGTTGACACAAGTTCACTGGCTACATCGGTCGTGTTGGAACAATTGGGTTCTGTTGTGGAAGATGTGTGCTGGCTTCGTCCGAAAAATGATGCCCAGCATATCAACTTGGCAGCACTAAATGCCACGTTAAAAAGCCTTAATCTTGCATTGTAATGGCAGTCTAAGGTTGTGCATCTCCACACTGACTCAGTGTGTGTTTACCACTGGTTGACCTACACCTTGACTGGAAAGCTCAAGATAAAACTAGAGCTGCAAGTGAGATGTTAGTATGAAGGAGACTGGTACTCATGAAGCGTCTACTTGATGAAGGTGAACATTACATGTGTGCATAATTCAACGGGTCGGTCGTGGAACAAAATGAATGAAAAAGATACAAAAACGGCTGCCTTATCTCTTTATATGCCTGCAGTAGGACCACCCGATATGCAAATTAGATGCTCCTGGTAAGAGATAAAAAAAAAATGATTGATTTTTCAGAGAGCAGGTTAATTTTGAAGTTGGATTTTGAAGAATTAATTCAATCAGAAGTGTGTTTGCAGTTGAGAGAAGAGCGTTACTTATATAGAAGTTTGGAAGTTGGATGATTGGACAACGGTGTCAAACTTAACATTGAAATTGTTGATGTGAAAGGCAGAAGAAATAACATGCGAGTTATTTAATTATAACTATTTAGTTCATAGTAGACAGTTCTGCCTTCTTGCCTATATAATCGGCGCTTGCAAAAGCTATCTTAAAATTTCTATTTATAAAAACAGCTGAACGCTACCTTTTAAAGTGTTCTGTAAGTTCTTTTATTTACAAAGAGTTTCACTTTAAACAGTAGTGACGACGCATGTATCAATGTAGAAATATATTTATATATATATATATATATATATATATATATAGTGAAAAATTTTTCTGAAGATTCAAAGACTCGCGTTTCCTTTTTTATAGCCCCCGTTTATTTCCTGAATTTTCAATTACAGCTGTTTCATTAATGAGTTCTCAAATTTACGATTTATGTTTCCGTAAAAATATCCTGTCCCCACCAACGTCTTCACATGTTTATCCATTAGATTTTAACAACGAATGGTATATTTTTAACATGCTGGACATCGTATTTGGCTAAAAAGATTACAACAGATACATACATAAATGTATAAAGAGGTATATACATATGCATATATACATACATGTATATACATACATATATGTATATAGACATAGGTATATATACAGGAATATATCTACATATGTATAAATAGGTATATATATAGGTATATATACATATATATACATATGTATATATATACATGTATATACATACATATGTATATATAGGTATATATATACATATGTATATATAATTATATATATACATATGTATATATAGGTACATATATACACATATGTATATATAGGTACATATATACACATATGTATATATAGGTACATATATACACATATGTATATATAGGTATATATATACACATATGTATATATAGGTATATATATACACATATGTATATATAGGTATATATATACACATATGTATATATAGGTATATATATACACATATGTATATATAGGTATATATATACACATATGTATATATAGGTATATATATACACATATGTATATATAGGTATATATATACACATATGTATATATAGGTATATATATACACATATGTATATATAGGTATATATATACACATATGTATATATAGGTATATATATACACATATGTATATATAGGTATATATATACACATATGTATATATAGGTATATATATACACATATGTATATATAGGTATATATATACACATATGTATATATAGGTATATATATACACATATGTATATATAGGTATATATATACACATATGTATATATAGGTATATATATACATATGTATATATAGGTATATATATACAAATGTATATATAGGTATATATATACAAATGTATATATAGGTATATATATACAAATGTATATATAGGTATATATATACAAATGTATATATAGGTATATATATACAAATGTATATATAGGTATATATATACAAATGTATATATAGGTATATATATACAAATGTATATATAGGTATATATATACATATGTATATAGGTATATATATATACATATGTATATAGGTATATATATATACATATGTATATAGGTATATATATATACATATGTATATAGGTATATATATATACATATGTATATAGGTATATATATATACATATGTATATAGGTATATATATATACATATGTATATAGGTATATATATATACATATGTATATAGGTATATATATATACATAGGTATATATATATACATATGTATATAGGTATATATATACAAATGTATATAGGTATATATATATACAAATGTATATAGGTATATATATATACAAATGTATATAGGTATATATATATACAAATGTATATAGGTATATATATATACAAATGTATATATAGGTATATATATATACATGTGTATATATAGGTATATATATACATGTGTATATATAGGTATATATATATACATGTGTATATATAGGTATATATATATACATGTGTATATATAGGTATATATATATACATATGTATATATAGGTATATATATATACATATGTATATATAGGTATATATAGGTATATATATATACATATGTATATATAGGTATATATATACATATGTATATATAGGTATATATATATACATATGTATATATAGGTATATATATATACATATGTATATATAGGTATATATATATACATATGTATATAGAGGTATATACATATGTATATAGAGGTATATACATATGTATATATAGGTATATATATATGTATATATAGGTATATATATATGTATATATAGGTATATATATATGTATATATATAGGTATATATATATGTATATATATAGGTATATATATATGTATATATATAGGTATATATATATGTATATATATAGGTATATATATATGTATATATATAGGTATATACATATGTATATATAGGTATATATATATATGTATATATAGATATATATATATATGTATATATAGGTATATACATATATGTATATATAGGTATATACATATATGTATATATAGGTATATACATATATGTATATATAGGTATATATATATATGTATATATAGGTATATACATATGTATATATAGGTATATACATATGTATATATAGGTATATACATATGTATATATAGGTATATACATATGTATATATAGGTATATACATATGTATATATAGGTATATACATATGTATATATAGGTATATACATATGTATATATAGGTATATACATATGTATATATAGGTATATACATATGTATATACAGGTATATATATATACATATGTATATATAGGTATATATATATACATATGTATATATAGGTATAAATATACATATGTATATATAGGTATATATATACATATGTATATGTAGGTGTATATATATAAATATGTATATGTAGGTATATATATATGCATATGTATATGTAGGTATATATATATACATATGTATATGTAGGTGTATATATATACATATGTATATGTAGGTATATATATATACATATGTATATATAGGTGTATATATATACATATGTATATGTAGGTGTATATATATACATATGTATATGTAGGTATATATATATACATATGTATATGTAGGTATATATATATACATATGTATATGTAGGTATATATATATACATATGTATATATAGGTGTATATATATACATATGTATATGTAGGTATATATATATACATATGTATATGTAGGTATATATATATACATATGTATATGTAGGTATATATATATACATATGTATATGTAGGTATATATATACATATGTATATGTAGGTATATATATACATATGTATATGTAGGTATATATATATACATATGTATATGTAGGTATATATATATACATATGTATATGTAGGTATATATATATACATATGTATATGTAGGTATATATATATACATATGTATATGTAGGTATATATATATACATATGTATATGTAGGTATATATATATACATATGTATATGTAGGTATATATATATACATATGTATATGTAGGTATATATATACATATGTATATGTAGGTATATATATATGCATATGTATATGTAGGTATATATATATATGTATATGTAGGTATATATATATACATATGTATATGTAGGTATACATATGTATATGTAGGTATATATATATGTATATGTAGGTATATATATATATGTATATGTAGGTATATATATGTATATATAGGTATATGTACATATGTATATACAGGTATATATACATATGTATATACAGGTATATGTACATATGTATATACAGGTATATGTACATATGTATATACAGGTATATGTACATATGTATATACAGGTATATATACATATGTATATATAGGTATATGTACATATACCTGTATACATGTACATATACCTATACATACATGTACATATACCTATACATACCTATATATATACCTATACATACATATACATATGTATACATATACATACATATACATATGTATACATATACATACATATACATATGTATACGTATACATACATATATATATATACCTATGTATACATATATACATATATATATACCTATACATACCTATATATATATACCTATACATACGTATACATATGTATATATATACCTATATATACCTATATTTATATATGTATATATATACCTATATATATATACCTATATATATATATGTATATATATACCTATATATACATATGTATGTATAGGTATATATATATATAGGTATATATATATATAGGTATGTATAGGTATATATATAGGTATGTATAGGTATATATATAGGTATGTATAGGTATATATATATAGGTATGTATAGGTATATATATAGGTATGTATAGGTATATGTATAGGTATATATATATAGGTATGTATAGGTATATATATAGGTATGTATAGGTATATGTATAGGTATATATATATAGGTATGTATAGGTATATATATAGGTATGTATAGGTATATATATATATAT
>NC_136486.1:128546028-128594582 GCF_053919585.1 Euprymna scolopes | reverse complement strand
TATATAGGTATGTATAGGTATATATATATATATAGGTATATATATATATAGGTATGTATAGATATATATATAGGTATGTATAGGTATAGATATATATATAGGTATGTATAGGTATATATATATATATATATATATATAGGTATGTATAGGTATATATATTATATAGGTATGTATAGGTATATATATATATAGGTATGTATAGGTATATATATATATATAGGTATGTATAGGTATATATATATATATAGGTATGTATAGGTATATATATATATAGGTATGAATAGGTATATATATAAATAGGTATGTATAGGTATATATATAAATAGGTATGTATAGGTATATATATATATAGGTATGTATAGGTATATATATATATATATATATATATATAGGTATGTATAGGTATATATATATAGGTATGTATAGGTATATATATATATATAGGTGTATATATAGTTTTGTATAGGTATATTTATATAGGTTTGTATAGGTATATATATATACATATATAGGTATATATATACATATATATAGGTATATATATAGGTATATATATACATATATAGGTTATTATATTTAAAGGTATGTATAGGTATATATATAGGTATGTATAGGTATATATATATACATATATATAGGTATATATATAGGTATATATATATACATATATATAGGTATATATATAGGTATATATATATACATATATAGGTAATTATATTTAAAGGTATGTATAGGTATATATATAGGTATGTATAGGTATATATATACATATATATAGGTATATATATATACTTATATATAGGTATGTATAGGTATATATATACATATATATAGGTATATATATATATACTTATATATAGGTATGTATAGGTATATATATACATATATATAGGTATATATATATACTTATATATAGGTATGTATAGGTATTATATATACATATATAAAGGTATATATATACTTACCTATATAGGTATGTATAGGTATATATATACATATATATAGGTATATATATATATACATATATATAGGTATGTATAGGTATATATATACATATATATAGGTATATATATATACTTATATATAGGTATGTATAGGTATATATATACATATATATATAGGTATGTATATGTATATATATATATAGGTATATATATACATATATATAGGTATATATATACATATATAGGTATATATATACATATATATAGGTATGTATATGTATATATACATATATATATAGGTATATATATACATATATTATAGGTATGTATAGGTATATATACATATATATATAGGTATATATATACACATATAAAGGTATATATATACATATATATATAGGTATATATATACATATATAAAGGTATATATATACATATATATAGGTATATATATACATATATATAAGGTATATATATACATATATATATAGGTGTATTATATACATATATATAGGTATATATATACATATATATATAGGTATATATATACATATATATATAGGTATATATATACATATATATAGGTATATATATACATATATATATAGGTATATATATACATATATATATAGGTATATATATACATATATATAGGTATATACATATATATATATAGGTATGTATATACATATATATATAGGTATGTATATACATATATATATAGGTATGTATATACATATATATATAGGTATATATATACATATATATAGGTATATATATAGGTATATATATATACATATATATAGGTATAAATAGGTATATATACATATATATATAGGTATATATATAGGTATATATACATATATATAGGTATATTTAGGTATATATAGGTATATATATAGGTATATATAGGTATATTATATACATATATATAGGTATATATATACATATATATAGGTATATATATACATATATATAGGTATATATAGGTATATATATATAGGTATATATACATATATATAGTTATGTATACATATACATATATATTGGTATATATATACATATATATAGGTATATATAGGTATATATAGGTATATATATATAGGTATATATACATATATATAGTTATGTATACATATACATATATATTGGTATATATATACATCTATTAAGGTATATATAGGTATATATACATATATATAGGTATATATATATAGGTATATATACATATATAAAGTTATGTATATATATGTATATATATACATATATATTGGTATATATATACATCTATTAAGGTATATATAGGTATATATCTACATATATATAGGTATATATATACATATATATAGGTGTATGTATAGGTATATATATATATATATATATAGGTATGTATAGGTATATATATACATATAAATAGGATGTGTATACATAGATATAGGTATGGATAGGTATATATATATGTATAGGTATATATATACATATATATAGGTATATATATACATATATATAGGTATATATGTACATGTTTATATATATAGGTATATATGTACATGTGTATATATAGGTATATATGTACATGTGTATATATAGGTATATATGTACATGTGTATATATAGGTATATATGTACATGTGTATATATAGGTATATATGTACATGTGTATATATAGGTATATATGTACATATGTATATAGATATATATGTACATGTGTATATATGTATATAGGTATATATGTACATGTGTATATATGTATATAAGTATATATGTACATGTATATATATAGGTATACATGTGTATATAGGTATATATGTACATGTATATATATAGGTATATATGTACATGTGTATATATGTATATAGGTATATAAGTACATGTATATATAGGTATATATGTACATGTATATATAGGTATATATGTACATGTATATATAGGTATATATGTACATGTGTATATATGTATATAGGTATATATGTACATGTGTGTATATATATAGGTATATATGTACATGTATATATGTATATAGGTATATATGTACATGTATATATAGGTATATATGTACATGTATATATATATGTATATATGTACATGTATATATGTATATAGGTATATATGTACATGTATATATAGGTATATATGTACATGTATATATATATGTATATATGTACATCTGTATATATGTAGGTATATATGTACATGTGTATATATGTAGGTATATATGTACATGTGTATATATGTAGGTATATATGTCCATGTGTATATATATAGGTATATATGTATATATGTCCATGTGTATATATATAGGTATATATGTATATATGTACATGTGTGTATATATAGGTATATATGTATATATGTACATGTGTATATATATATATAGGTATATATGTATATATGTACATGTGTATATATAGGTATATATGTATATATGTACATGTGTATATATATAGGTATATATGTATATATGTACATGTGTATATATATAGGTATATATGTACATGTGTACATATGTATATATAGGTATATATGTACATGTGTACATATGTATATATATAGGTATATATGTACATGTGTATATATGTCTATATATAGGTATATATGTACATGTGTATATATGTATAGATATATAGGTATATATGTACATGTATATAGAAGTGTATATGTATATGTGTATATATGTATATATACATGTGTATATATATGTGTATATATGTATATATAGGTAGATATGTACATGTGTATATATGTATATATAGGTAGATATGTACATGTGTATACATGTATATATATAGGTATATATGTACATGTGTATACATGTATATATATAGGTATATATGTACATGTGTATACATGTATATATATAGGTATATATGTACATGTGTATACATGTATATATATATAGGTATATATGTACATGTGTATATATGTATATATATATAGGTATATATGTACATGTGTATATATGTAGATATATAGGTATATATGTACATGTGTATATATATATTTATAGGTATATATCTACATGTCTATATATGTATATATATAGGTATATGTGTACATGTGTATATATGTATATATATATATATACAGGTATATATGTATATATGTACATGTGTATATATGTATATATATAGGTATATATGTATATATAGGTATATATATATATATATGTACATGTGTATATGTATATATATATAGGTATATATGTACATGTGTATATATGTATATATATAGGTATATATGTACATGTGTATATATGTATATATATATAGGTATATATGTACATGTGTATATATGTATATATATATAGGTATATATGTACATGTGTATATATGTATAGATATATATAGGTATATATGTACATGTGTATATATGTATAGATATATATAGGTATATATGTACATGTGTATATATGTATAGATATATATAGGTATATATGTACATGTGTATATATGTATATATATAGGTATATATGTACATGTGTATATATGTATATATATAGGTATATATGTACATGTGTATATATGTATATATAGGTATATATGTACATGTGTATATATGTATATATAGGTATATATGTACATGTGTATATATGTATATATAGGTATATATGTACATGTGTATATATGTATATATAGGTATATATGTACATGTGTATATATGTATATATAGGTATATATGTACATGTGTATATATGTATATATAGGTAACTATGTACATGTGTATATATGTATATATATAGGTGTATATGTACATGTGTATATATGTATATATATAGGTATATACGTACATGTGTATATATGTATATATAGGTATATATGTACATGTGTATATATGTATATATATAGGTATATATGTACATGTGTATATATGTATATATATAGGTATATATGTACATGTGTATATATGTATATATATAGGTATATATGTACATGCGTATATATGTATATATATAGGTATATATGTACATGTGTATATATGTATATATAGGTATATATGTACATGCGTATATATGTATATATAGGTATATATGTACATGTGTATATATGTATCTATATGGGTATATATGTACATGTGGGTATATATATGTATCTATATAGGTATGTATGTACATGTGGGTATATGTATATATATATAGGTATATATGTACATGTGGGTATATGTATATATATAGCTATATATGTATATATATAGGTATATATGTACATGTGTGTATATGTATATATATAGGTATATATGTACATGTGTATATAGGTATATATCTACATGTGTGTGTATGTATGTATATATAGGTATATATGTATGTATATATAGGTATATATGTATGTATATATAGGTATATATGTATGTATGTATATATAGGTATATATGTATGTATGTATATATAGGTATATATGTATATATGTATATATATAGGTATATATGTATATATATAGGTATATATGTACATATGTATGTATATATAGGTATATATGTATGTATATATAGGTATATATGTATGTATGTATATATAGGTATATATGTATATATGTATATATATAGGTATATATGTATATATGTATATATATAGGTATATATGTATATATGTATATATATATAGGTATATATGTACATGTGTATATATGTATATAGGTATATATGTACATGTGTATATATGTATATAGGTATATATGTACATGTGTATATATATATTGATTGATACGTATATATGTACCTGTGTATATATGTATATATATAGGTATCTATGTACATGTGTATATTTATATGTATATATATGTATGTATATATATGTATGTATATTTGTATATATGGACATGTGTATATATATTTAGGTATATATGTATATATAGGTATATATGTACATGTGTATATATGTATATATAGGTATATATGTACATGTGTATATATGTATATATAGGTATATATGTACATGTGAATATATGTATATATAGGTATATATGTACATGTGAATATATGTATATATAGGTATATATGTACATGTGTATGTATGGATATATATAGGTATATATGTACATGTGTATGTATGTATATATATAGGTATATATGTACATGTGTATGCATGTATATATAGGTATATATGTACATGTGTATGTATGTATATATATAGGTATATATGTACATGTGTATGTATGTATATATATATAGGTATATATGTACATGTGTATGTATGTATATATATATAGGTATATATGTACATGTGTATGTATGTATATATAGGTATATATGTACATGTGTATGTATGTATATATATAGGTATATATGTACATGTGTATGTATATATATAGGTATATATGTGTATGTATGTATATATATAGGTATATATGTACATGTGTATGTATGTATATCAATAGGTATATATGTACATGTGTATGTATGTATATCTATAGGTATATATGTACATGTGTATGTATGTATATATATAGGTATATATGTACATGTTTATGTATGTATATATATAGGTATATATGTACATGTGTATGTATGTATATATATATAGGTATATATGTACATGTGTATGTATGTATATATATAGGTATATATGTACATGTGTATGTATGTATATATATAGGTATATATGTACATGTGTATGTATGTATATATATAGGTATATATGTACATGTGTATGTATGTATCTATATAGGTATATATGTACATGTGTATGTATATATCTATATAGGTATATATGTACATGTGTATGTATGTATATATATAGGTATATATGTACATGTGTATGTATGTATATATATATAGGTATATATGTACATGTGTATGTATGTATATATATAGGTATATATGTACATGTGTATATATGTATATATATAGGTATATATGTACATGTGTATGTATGTATATATATAGGTATATATGTACATGTGTATGTATGTATATATAGGTATATATGTACATGTGTATGTATGTATATATAGGTATATATGTACATGTGTATGTATGTATATATATAGGTATATATGTACATGTGTATGTATGTATATATATAGGTATATATGTACATGTGTATGTATGTATATATATAGGTATATATGTACATGTGTATGTATGTATATATATAGGTATATATGTACATGTGTATGTATGTATATATATAGGTATATATGTACATGTGTATGTATGTATATATATAGGTATATATGTACATGTGTATGTATGTATATATATATAGGTATATATGTACATGTGTATGTATGTATATATATAGGTATATATGTACATGTGTATGTATGTATATATATAGGTATATATGTACATGTGTATGTATATATATAGGTATATATGTACATGTGTATGTATGTATGTATATATATATAGGTATATATGTACAGGTGTATGTATGTATGTATATATATATAGGTATATATGTACAGGTGTATGTATGTATGTATATATATATAGGTATATATGTACAGGTGTATGTATGTATGTATATATATATAGGTATATATGTACAGGTGTATGTATGTATATGTATAGGTATATATGTACATGTGTATGTATGTATATGTATAGGTATATATGTACATGTGTATGTATGTATATATATAGGTATATATGTACATGTGTATGTATGTACATGTGTATGTATATATATATATAGGTATATATGTACATGTGTATGTATATATATATAGGTATATATTTACATGTGTGTGTATGTATATATAGGTATATATGTACATGTGTATGTATATATAAAGGTATATGTACATGTGTATATATGTATTGTATATACACATGTATGTACATCTACATGTCTATATATGTATATATATATATATATATATATATATATATATATATATATATATATATATATGGCACGATATGAGTGCATTCCTTATAGTCTTAAAACGTTTGGGCCGAATGTTTTGAAATTTGGCACAAATGTAACTGATTTTTCTTGGAGTATTCTTAAATTGGTTGTATATCGGAATTCTTAGGTAAGTATTGCAAAGCCATAATAGATTAGATCTTATTAAAGAAGAAACTGTCGTATGTTACCAAAGTTCACTTTTATACCATCACAAGTGGATTTGAAGTTTGTTGCTACAGAAGGGCCCGGCTTATAAATTCAACATTAGGGTCTTTAAAAAGATAGGATTGCTCCACAACCTAGAACGGGCAATCAATTGATTTAAATGACGAATGAGCGATTTCACAAATTTCGATGGCAATGAAAGTATCTAAAATGCGAAACATTCGTTGGGTAACGTTGTCGTGACATGTTAACACAGATTCACATATTGTATGTAGAGAGTCGCAAAATTGCACACAAAAATTTGGCTCTCATTTTTAATTGAAACTTCATTTATTAACGATACTTTCAAAGGTTGTGTTAAAGGCCTCTTAGTTCGCAATGTTTACAACATTCTGTGTCAAACCCGTGCCCCAAAAGTCTTTCGCGCCATCATGTTGCCATACGTCCATCTCACGTATCGCAGATACTTCCACACCGTGGTGTTTTTTTCTCTACATTTCTTTCCCTTTTATTCCTCTGCTGTGACGTCAGCTCGCGCACCGGATTAGTCATTTGCATACGTGCCATACGATTGTTGCTGCTAAATACGCATCTCATTCTCTGTTACATACCTTTCCATATCAATAGAACTTTCAAGAATTTATTAAAATCTTCGTCAAACTAATAAACGAAAAGGAAAAATAACCCTAAAAATTCAGACATACGTAAATATATCCAAATAAAATATCTTGATTTATAGTTTCTGATCTTTTCATTTTTCCTATTTTACCTCCAAATTTCTTTATTTATTTTTGTCTTTGTGTAGTGAAAAAAAGGAATTCCAATGTATTTTCTAAATATTTAAAGACAACGGTTTAATACGTTGAAAGGGCAAAAACTCAGTTAACTTCTCAAATAGCGAGAATGCAGTTTTTTTGGGGGGGAGGGCGGGTAAGAAATTCCACTGAATCAGTGCCGAAATGTTCCTGTTTTTTTTTAACAAGATGAAAATTTAAACTTTTAACAATGTTACAAATCAAGTTAGTCGCAGCAAGACAAAAACTAAAGTTCTGTTGAACTGCCTTTGATGATTGTTCGTCCTGCATCAGTAACTCTGGTATAATATATATAATACTAAAATATTTTTAAAGGCTTTCATATGACCCAATTTCCCGGGATATCTATACTAATTGTTAATGTTTGTGACAGATTGAACCTACTTTATGATCTACGGACCCACCCTCAAACCCATGGTTCGAATTCTTGTAAGCAGAGCTAACCCGCTTTTCCTTAATAGAAAAAAAGGCATGTTTTCAACACCCGAAGAAGGTTGCAGGTTGCAGCTACCGGAACGTTACTCTAATAACACCCAAGATGATAATAATAGCCCGATTAATCAACATAATACAAGTATCTTTATAAGATGTGTCCTCCCACCTGTTGGTCTGTCAACCTATTACTGTCCTTCGGAGCAAATTAAATGGACGTATCTTAGGAATCGACATGCTTTATTTTCTCGGAGTGTCTATCAGAATCAAAAAGCTTAGATATACATAAATGAATAAAATCAACGGCAGCTGCGAGAGTAACAAGGTAACTAAATCACCGTAGTAGACAACACAAATTACCCTAATGGTAGAAATCTATTTATGAAGAAGCACAGACGTTAACGACGTGACTGAACGCTTCTGCTCTATTCATTATAAACGTAAATCCACGATAATAAAATAACTAAAAACATCTCCGGTATAAATATTAATCTATTACTTATGGAGATTTGGTACCTGTCTGAAGTCGAAACTATACTATTATTTCTATTTCTGTAGCCGACATTGTACTATATTTTAATACTCAATTGACGGTGGGCGGCATCATAGTAGCTCATCTATTTTCATTAGACTACCTTCACAGGCATTATCTTCCCCTTTGAGGCGAGTACTCTAGTAAATATTCGTTCGTCACGGCACGATACTCTGAGACAGAAATAATGTAGTATCTGTTCTGTTCTTACTGATGATTCTCCCAGGTACTACCCCCGTCTTTTAGGGGATAGTATAGTTAATCGAGATACTACTGGAAGGTACATAGTTGTTTCCAGTCGTACCAATAATAAAATAACAATAACATCAGTATGAAAAGGTACATGCATCAATTATTTCTTTTCATTCATTATCATTCATGTGATTTCCATGAGAAAAGATAGATATTAACTCCCAGGTGCGAGAAATTTTACAGCGTGATCAACCTGGAATGACTTTGGATCGGGTGGATTTCGTCATCAAATATAGCCGATTTGAAATGTGCTCGATCTGCTGTCTAATTGTAAACTGAAATAGACGTCATGTCAGTTTAAAGGGAGAGAGCTACACTTTGTTACGGTTTTAGAGTAATAAAATTCTAATAAAAATATACTAAAGTAAAAAAAAAAAAAAAATAGGCGCCTCTTTCATCGTGAGAAATGTATAATTCAAACAGTCTTCCTGAACAAAAAAGGGGAACATATAATTTAGTATTAGTAAAGCTGTCACAGTAAGCGCTTGGAATTTAACCGTTAAAAAGACAGATATTGAATAACAATCGAAATATAATGTATGTTTTTGCTTATATTTTCACACTTGATTGACGCTATATTTCACGAAATTATGTTTGGCGCTGTCACATATATATATGCATGTATCTTTATTCCCTCCCTTTTTCGTCGTCTTATTCACATATAATAAAGGTCGTTATCTTTTTTATTCTTGAATAACACGTGTTGTGACCTTCTGTTATCATCTTTTGTGCTTGTAAACTCAAATTTTCATCACGAACGATACGCTTGTATAAGCAATATCGCCTGATAATGTCTCCAGTTACTTGTAACTGACTGACCGAAACATGATCATTTATATGTAGCGACGTACTAATGATTATGTAAAACAAATAACAATTATATATATTTATATTTCTCATATATTTCGCTATGTGTGTGAATCATCAGCGTGACTGACTCCATCGAGTAGTCGAACCCTTTATCACAAAATAGTATATATATATATATATATCTATATGCATATATATAGGCAAAAAGAAAGTCCGCACTTGTAATTTTTTCAAAAATTACAAATTTAAGTTAAATTTCATGTAACTGTTTAAACAAACTATACCTCATTTGATTGGCCTTTTATTCGTCTATAATTTTACCTGTACATATTCGACTTTTAATTGAAATATTCTAGTGTTCATGTCAATTTAAAAAAATAACTTCAAATTGAGGAGGCAAAAAGAGATTCTTTTTGCCGGCACTAATATATATATATAAGCAATATTTAATGAATTTAATTTCAAAATAACATTGACTATATTTTATCATCGAAGGTTCGCATACTCTCATAGTCAGCCACGCTGATAAGCCGCAGTAACAGCGAAACACGTTTCCATGGATAAAGAATATATTTGTGATCTTACTCTAGCAATCACATGTTCGAATTTTTCAATTTCCATCCCGCATTGACTTTTCTTGATAAGCTATCTAAGGTTCAGAAGTTTAAGTCGCTAATATCTATGCGAGGCACATAAATTATACATTGATGTTGCTTAATCTCTTCTGATTTTTTTCTTGTTTCTTACAACACCTGATATATCCGGGAAAACCTAAATCTCTAGAGCATTGTTCTTCTCCGTATCACAACGCAATGTAAGCCAATGGCGCTTGTACGATGAGATCTTGTCCGATGTAATTACCACGCGAGATCGTATCGTTCTCCTAAGAATCCCGTGATCAAACACTCGACCAACTTGGGTTTACTGCCTAACAATATAAACTGGCGCTACTCCATTAACTCGGTCTCTTATCGCCATTGTTTATTTGTTTGTTCAACCTTTACGTTTCTCCATTTTGTTTTGTAATTCTCTGAAAATAAAAATAAAATAAAAACTCCGACAGAAAAAGATGTAACTTCTTTTTCACAAAAGACGTGATGTCTCACAGGTCAAAAGTTTGATAAAACTGACAACATCGTCTTTTGTAAAACACGCGAGATTTCGTTTTCTCTAACGCGTGAACTGATACGTGTCTTAGTTGATTCCTGTCTACCGTGATATTTAGATACGCATTCTCGTTAGCGTGGTCGCATTATGGGATTTAGATTATACCTGTATGCGTATCATTTTTGTATTGTTTGGCACCAAAAGAGCCAATATGAACAATATGTTAAATTGTCCGGAGGTTCAGATATTCTTTGTGCTCCATTTATCTTTATCTGCAATGGTCAAAAATATTGTATAGATCATCTATAATATAAATCTTATCTGTCTGTTTAAATGTATGTATGTATGTATGTATGTATGTATGTATGTATGTATGCCTAAAAGTTTTGATAAACACGACGGATTTTCACGAGATCCGTATCATTTTGAAGCGCGACCCTTCGGACGACAAATATCGAAAAATTATCTAAAACATTAATTCCTTTACTCTCAACTGGACACTTTTCTGCAAGGAGCCTCGCTTTTTTCGCCGATATTTTCGAAGTCATACCCTCTTTTTGATTGTCTTGCCTTAATTTAAACCTACGTCCCTTCCGGTTTTGCGATGGGCACTACAGCAAAGACGCCACGTTTTTTTTTTGTTTGTTTTGGGGGGTTTTTTCCACTTCTTTTCCTCCTGTACGGGTTCGCGCCTGCCCGCCTACTACCAATTTCTTTTTTTTTCTTTTTCTTTTTTTTTTTTTTTTTTGCTCAACACAAACCTCCAGACACCCGGGCATCGCCGGGCATCGCCGGGCATCGCCGGGCATCCAGGTTAGTTACATATGAGTAGTGGACTTCGTAACAAAAGTGAATTTACTTATAAGATATAACACCGTCATCTCTCTGCTATTACTGATAGAAGAAAGGTTGTAGGCGATTCACTGGTGCCATAAAAAGTTGCTTTAATAGATAGAGATCGTCAGCTTTAGAAGGCAAGTTATCTAAAGAAAGGTAAACCCTGATATCGCACCTCCCCTGTTCTGGAATATTCACCCATATTAATGATGTTTTCCAGGAAAATCCGGATTGGGGTGTCTAAGGCCGTTCAATGTTACCTAAAACTTCATTTAAACAGCGTTAATCTCAAAATCTAACAGGCCTGCTGTTCCTTTGAGTCCATCCACGATATGGACAAGGGGGATGTACTATGTGGACAAAAGACTGTCCCTCATAGCATACTGAATAGCCTAGCATGCAAATATTGCTTCACTCATGGTCGACCATAGCCGACAAGGGTCTACTACTTACCTAAGTAAACCTACATAGTATCAACAGATTAATGTAACAGCGTCAGGCTAGTCACATTTTCGAACCGAATTTCTAATATGACTAGCATTTCAGCCCAGCGTTGCCTGGGTATTTGGAGAGCAAAAAAAAACGGTCAATTTTTTTTTTAATTTGACCCCTATTATGACCCCTTAACAGTTATTGTTTTGGGCTCAAATTAAGTTATTAAGTTAGATCCATGTCCAAGGAACATATATCTAAAATTTCAATTGTTTATACCTAAAATTGACGGAGTAGTTTGGTAGAGTTTTCAAAGGTCGAATCGTTGAGCTTTGATCCCTTAACAGCCAAATTTCTGTCCAAAAATAGATTACAAAGAGTTTTCCAAATATCAGTATCCTATATATCAAATTTGTAATCTGTAGACTTCTGTGCGTGAGGTCGCCAAGCTAATCAGGAACCTTGATTCCAGTAAAGCAACTGGCCCTGACAGCATCCCAATTATAGTGTTAAAAAAAACTTCAACCTGAACTTGCTCCCATACTTACAAAACTGTTTAAGCGTTGCCTTAAGAAGTGCTTTCCAACACCCTGGAAAACCTCATCAGTATGCCCTGTATTTAAGAATTCAGGTGATAAGTCCTCTCCCTCTCAATAAGACCAATAAGTCTCCTGTGTGTCATGAGTAAGTTGCTGGAATCCATACTAAATAGAGAAATAGTCAACCAACTCAGCAGAAATAACCTCCTTAGTGACACGCAATATGGTTTCCGTTCTGCAAGATCTACCGCAGATGTGCTAACGGTTATATTTCATAGGATTAGCGAATCTCTCGACAAAGGCTACCTTTCTATGGCAATTGCACTTGACATATCAAAGGCCTTCGACAAGGTATGGCATAAGGGTCTACTTCACAAGATTTCCAGCTACGGTATAACTGGAAATGTTTTTTCAATCATTAAATCATTTCTCTCTAATAGGCTCATAAGAGTAGTGGTCGATGGACAAAAATCAGAGGCATGCGGTATTAATGCTGGAGTCCCTCAGGGGTCCATCCTGGGCCCAACTCTCTTCCTGATCTACATCAATGATCTCCTTAAACACATACTTAAATCATTCGTTGGCATCTATGCTGATGACACGACCATCTATGGCAACACATCAAAGGCTGTAAATGACAAAGCTCTCTCTGATTCTCTCTCCTCTGATCTCGAGCGTGTAATTCAGTGGAGGAAGACGTGGCTGGTTACCTTTAATGCATCCAAAACCAAGCTCCTATCTTTACACCATCAACACTCTGATCCCCATCTGGCATCAATTGTAATGGATGGCTCTCGCCTAGGAGAAGCTCAATGTTTTGACAAGCTTCTGGGTTTGACCTTTACTCCTGATCTGAAATGGAACACGTACATCAAGTGTGTTGCCAAGGTCGCTGGAAAGATGGTGGGTTCCTTCTACCGCTCCAGAAGATATCTCACTACTGATGCAATTCTCTATCTATATAAAAGCCAAGTACGTCCAAGGATGGAATACTCCTGCCATATCTGGGCAGGGGCTGCTAAAAACAGCCTATCCTGCCTTGACAGAGTACAAAATAGACTTCGTGATTTAGTGGGGGATGCCTTTTTCTCTTCCCTGCAACCTCTCTCCAACAGAAGAAACGTTGCGAGCCTGTCTTTGTTTTATCGTTATTTCCATGGCAGGTGCTCGTCTGAGCTCCAATCTCTGGTCCCCCCCTCGCCAATCTTTCACGAAAAACACCTGTCTAGCTGAAGCCACTGTCAATAACTTTCCCCACTCTCTATCTGTGCCTAAATCAAAACGTAGATTCCATGAACAAAGCTTTTTTCTTAGAACAGCACGCCAGTGGAACTCTGTTCCGTCTGCCTGTTTCCCACCTGACTACAACTTGGATGTCTTCAAATCCAACGTAAACAAATTCCTGATGAACCGCCCCTTTAAGTAGAAATCTCAACACTAACGTATAACGTACTGTACATGCAATAACCTTTATCCCTGAGTGGCTTCCGGGCCTTGATAAGTGGTGACCATGTAAAAAAAAAATTGACGACAGTGTTATTGCGTAGGGAAATGTACACAGACAGACACACACACACACACACACACACACACACACACGTTCACTTTTATAGATATACTAGCATGGGTGCCCAGCGTTGCCCGCGTGTTTGGAGATGTATGTTGAGCAAAAAAAAAAAATGGTCAATTTTTTATTTTGACCCCTATTATTACCCCTTAATATTTATTGTTTGGGGTTCAAATTAAGTTAAGTTAGATTCATGTCCAAGGAATCTATATCTAAAATTTCACGTGTATAGACCAAAAATTGTCGGAGGAGTTTGGTAGAGTTCTCAAAGGTAAAATTGTTGAACTTTGACCCCTTAACAGCTAAATTTCTGGCCGAAAACCAATCACATCGATTTTCCCAAATCTCAGTACCCTGTATATCAAATTTCGAGTCTGTGGACTAAAAATTGAGTTATTGTGTAGGGAAATGTACACAGACACACACACGTTCACTTTTATAAATATATAGATGGATAGATTATATGAGAATGCAATTGGGAATCACTGTTTAATTATTAACCATTGTTACACATTATCTGGGGGTGCGTTTAATTTACTAGGGGGAGTGCACTCTTGAATATACTCGCCTGACAGGTAAACAAGGCGGTACTCCACGTAATGGTGTATCGGCAAAATGCTTTCCTGAACCTGCATGTCAAGCACATGTTTGTCGCAGTGAAGAGTGACATTTGAAGTGTCTGCGATACGAAGTTGCGTCTCGTGGATCACCTGAAAACACTTAACTGGAGCTGGCTTAATCTTAATAGGCGTACATGTATAATCGTATTCGAGTATTGCCAAAGATGACTTCAATTGTATGCACTTGAGCTCCCTATAAGGTAAATATCTCAAACTAATTCGAAACTCAGTACTGAGAAGCAGTACGTGTCGATGTCTTATTTATGTGTTAAGTAGATTCTATCATTTACAAATACTTGTTTATAAATGACATGTTTAGTAAAACATACAAGTTGCATTCGTAGTATGAACAAATGTGTAGATAAGTTCAAAAATAAAATCTTGGCGTACTGAAAGGGGTTGATATGGCGTAAAACAAACTGGTTTTCATGTTATTTTTTGTTCATTTGTTTTTGTGGTTTCATGAATATCATTGTTCTGTTTCCCCGGCATTTAGACTAGAATTTGATACATCTGTTTCTTCTTTCTCTGTTTTCTCACACTGTAAAGTATTGCCAAGTTCAGAAATGGTAAAGGTGAAGTCACACCTTGTACCGAAAAAGCCATTTGATATTTCACTACAAATCGAAGAGGTGTCAAGAATTTTTGCTACGTTCGAAATGAACCTTCTGTAAATTATTGTTTCACACGCACTGAAAATAAAGCAGCAGGAATGTTAAAAACTGGAATATAAATTGCCCTCGAGTACCTCTAGGCTTTCAGCTGCTTTATTCAGCCGAATATGAAACTGAAAATGGCGGCCATACTCCATTAACGAGGAAATCTATCAAATTGATTTGTTTTAGGTATCTTTATATCTAGTTTTACTGGTGGGTTACCGCTTGTCAAGGCCATAATGGGCCACTCGAGGATAAGCGCTAACGAGATTATCAGTTGTATCACGAGAGAATTGAAAACAATGGGTGTAATTGACAGGAGGTTATTAAAAGAAATTGGTTATCCAAGATGGCGGTTTGACAAGTATTTGTTTACATTCGACTTGAACACTACTACGATGTAGTTGGTTGGGAAGCAGACTCGTACAATCTGAGTCCGCGGATGGGATGTTCAATAAAATAAAAATTGTTTATTGAAGGTTCTTTTGATCAGGGAATTCTTTGGTGTAGTTATTGCTAAACGACTTTTTCGCTGGAAGTGTTTTACAAGGTTGGAGTCAGTAATTCAATATCGATCGAGTATCTACCATGAATATAACGAAGCAGCATAGAGCATCAGAAATAACTCTTGTGTGTAAAACAAAAATCAAATAAAATAAATAAGGAAGAGTAAATCATCCGCTATTAGACTGCAAATACGTTCTGTACTTTGAGCGCAACACGTATGATAGCAGTCCTCCAGCTTATGGTGTGTCTAGCGTTTTGTCTATCAAGCTAATACACAAACGCAAACACATATATAATATATATATATATAGGCACCAAAAGGGAAGCTCGCACTTATTTAAAAAAAACAACGCAAATTTTAGCTCAATGTAACTGTTTAAACAATCTATACCTCATTTAATTCGGTTTTTCTCTCTATATAATTTTACCTGTTCATATTTGACTTTTAATTGAAGTATTATAGTGTTCACGTGAATTTTAAAAAAATAACTTCAAATCTAGAAGGCAAAAATAAACTCTGCACAATGGAAAATTGTTATTTAAATCTAACTTTAGAACATTAATGCAACACAAATACAACAGGAACACAATGAACGAGGTAAGCATAGCATAGTCCTTCTGCAATTTGACAGTCTACATTCTTTTGGGAGTCCGCGGCAATACTTCAGTGAAAGGGCATCCCACTTCTCTTTAATTTTTATCCAAAGTTCTTCCAGATTTGAAATTTTATCATTGCATAGCTGTTGCTTGATATATCTTGCTTGATATGTTTCTATAGGATAGAGGTTTTGGGATTGTGCATGCAAATCGAAACAGGGAATACCATGCTCTTCAAGGAACCTCTTGACATTGCCAGCTGTGTGGTTTGGAGCATTATCTTACATGAAGATGAGATTATCATCCAAATTCCGGTCAAAGTAGGGTAGAAAATGTTTAGTTAACATATTAATGTACTTGGTCGAATTAATTCAACCTTGCAAACGAAGGCACTAATAACGCAGCGTTGAAACTATGCACCTAGGATTAAATTCTCCGTCCTTTCTTCGACGGACGCACTGCCTACCATCGCTGCCTAGTCTATTGAACTTGCTTTCGTCGCTAAAAATCATGATCTTGATTGCATCTGACAAAGTCCATACGACGCTTTCTGTTCCTTACTAAAAACATTGACTTTCGTCTTGCGACACAGCTTCGCAAATTAAATTCCTTCAGTCTACTCTTAATTGCAGAAAGAGAGCACTTTTTACAAGATAACACTGGTGTTTGATTGGGGGGGAGGCGTTTCAAAACTGTTTCTGAGACTGTGGATCTTGAATTGTCTTCCCTGTAAGAAGTAACTATAGAACGACCAGATTTAGGGCATCACGAACATTGCCAATGTTTTGGTGTTTTTGCATGGCCATTTGTACCGTTTTCTCATCACATTTCAATATGCGACCGATGTCACTATTGGATAAACCAGAAAGGTGGCTCCTGACGATCACTTATAGATAGTCGAGCCATATGGATTAAATGTTACGTTGAGTTACCTGGAACAACAATAATTACGATTAGAGATGCTTTGTCGTCATAAAAGGTGAATCGTTTAAGCTGATTTTAAGCTCATTTGCTGCGGCGAAGTTTCGTTTTGCTTTCTCAATTTGCAATAATTTTTTATAATTGACGAAAAGTACTTCAATTAAAAGTCAAATATGTAAAGGTAAAATTATGGAGGAATAAAATGCCAATCAAATGAGGTACAGGTTGTTTAAACAATTACATTGAATTTAACTTGAATTTGCGGTTTTGGAAAAAAGTTCTGACTTTTTGGGGGTTTTTTTGTGTCTGTATGTGGTTTTTATTTTCTTGATGGTGTTTGTTACTAGCACACATATTTCTGTTTAGGAACCTTTCTACTATTATATAAAAACTTGTCTGGGTGTCCGGCGTTGCCCGGGTGTTTGGGATGTATATTGAGCAAAAAATAAGTGGTAGTAGGCAAGCAGGCTCGAACCCGTGACGCGAAGGTGAAAAAGAAAGTGAACGAAAATCTGACGTCTTACCGCTATTCTATGACGCCACCGGAAGACCGGAACGTTAAAATTAGGCAAAGTCAATTCAATCGATACGATGACTTGCAAAAATGGCTCGCAGAAAATCGACCCCTTTTTGTAGAAAACTGCCCAGTTGATTGCTAAAGAATTAATGTTTTTTGCCAACTTTTCGATATTTATCGTCCGAGACATAGAGCTTCAACATGATAACGATTTTGTGAAAATCCGACGCCTTTATCAAGTTTTAGACATACATACCAACATACATACATAATTTAAACAGTGAGACATGTGAGATTTATGTTATAGATAATAACTTTGTCTCTGAGTGAGAGTTTTTTGTCTTGTGGACTTCTAAACAGCTGGGACGAATTTTCGTCTACCTGGCAGTTTTTCCTAGATAGGTTTTGTATCGGAATATCTTCGATAATATCGAAAAAAAATCTAATTAAAGAAGGAACAGGCAATTTTTGTCCTTTGTCTTTGAAAGAAAAATCTTTCTAGACTGAGGGGATTTAAATTTTTATTTCAATCTCGAATGTTGCTTTTGGAGTAGTTAAATTTTTCTGCATTAAAATCCGACGTTGTGTCTAACTGTTCCCTCGCATATCACAGCAAAGCAAAGAAAACAAGTCAGTACGAATCGAGCACTTGTCATAAACTTGCCTCATATGTCATCAAATGTTTATTCACATCTTTTATTATTTTCAATCCTCTTATAATATCTGTCCTCATTTAATTACAATCTATCCATCTCATTCACCCTTATCCTCGAGTGACTTTATAAGTGGTGGTACATAAGCAAAAAAGTATACTACTAGCTTGTCTTGCAGAGTGGATAAAAGCATAGTTTGTTACGTCATCCATTAAGGCTTGTAAGTATAGCCGTGCACAGTTGATAGCATCACTAAAGGTTGGCACACGTGCATTAACCTTTACTATATATTAAAAAAAACGGAAGTGTTTTTTGTTGTTGTTGTTTTTTAAGAATTATGCATATCATTTTTGCTTGGTTTGTATTGATCTATTGATTCCAGTCGTAGAACCTTGTATTATGTAAGGCATTTCTTTTTAATTAAGTGAAACGTTTCTTCTTTCCGAAGTGACCTTGGTTTAATCTTTAAAATCCTCTGTTCGCCGCATGCTGTTTATCAATCTTTACCAAATCTATATGGCTGGCCTTCGGAAACCTTTTAGTGAAAGAAATGCATCGCCAACAACACCTCGCATAACCGTCCTTGTAAATATAGAAACTATCATATTAATTTATGAGCAAGAAAACTATGTTGGTCATGAAATAATGCTCATTAAACTAGAAATCACGTCATAATGAAAATTCAGTGTGAGTATGATGAGAATATTAATTTAAAAAGACTAATTCAATTGCAATTATTTATATAGAAAGAGTTTAGTAACATATTTAATAATGTTATTTCATAAGGTAAATTTGAAAATAAAAAAAACAAATAGTGTTACCAAATTAATAAACTAAATAAAATTAATTTTAAACTTTCGGGATAAGAGAGCTTTTCCAAAAGGAAATTCTGGTTTTATCTTTATTTTTCAGGTAGTATTAACGTCGATGGGTCAGCCCCTCAAAGATATAACGACAGCCGTCCATGATATGGACGGTTGTCGTAAAGTCGGGCACCAATGTATTTGAGTGGTTGCCTCGAACTCCGAATAAATGGAGCTTGGTAACATCTTTGAAAATATTTCATAATGTTAATTTAAAAATGTTAGAAAACCAAACTTAATATATAAACGGCTACATGTCTGTCCATCTTCATATTTTCAAACTCTATCTCCTCCGAAACTAAAAGTCGCAGAGCAGCGCTAGGGGCCTTAAATGATTGGATTTTTTTACGGACCGTTCTTTTGTGAGTCTTTTGCCGGTTAAAATAGTTTTTAGGGGTCAAAAATGAGTCAAAATCGAAAGAATCATCTTACATTTTGTACATTCATCCTAGTTTATTTTTTTTAAATTTTTAATCAGTTCAAATGCGTATCAGATCAGTACAGTAGTAACGTCACCAACTTTGAATGCTAAAGTTTCGGTTTCGTTTCTAGCTGATGGTGCCCAAATACTTTTTTATTTTACTTTTGAAATCACGACTCTATAATAATATATACGAAATATGGACACATTAAAATATCATATTTAAGCGTATTTTACGACCGGACAAAGCTGGGCACCCCTTTGCTAGTATTATATATTTTATTAAATTAATATGTTTTCTGTGACACTCTGTGCAAGACATCTTCTTCAGAAAAGACTTTTGGACTTTTTTTTCAGTATTATTAGCCTCGAGACGTGTCGTCTCCTGGGGAAAGAAAAGTATATGTCAACGGTTTTACTACAATTTCCGAGGGGAACATGGAAATAAATCAGAAAAGCACTCGAGATGAGAACAGTAGTCCAAATTATGAAAAAAATAAGGATTCTCTTTAGGCATATAATAAGACAAGTGTTTTACGGTAGAACACACAAAATCAACGTTCAACAGGTCGGTCAACTAGTATTGACACAGATAGGCGAAGTAAAGAGAAAACAATGTACGATGAAACTAGATGACGAATAAAAACCGATTTTACTTACCGTTTATACTTTCAACTGAAACTGAAAACGATAACATCTGACTTGACCCGGTGTCGGTCAAATATGATACATGGCTGCTGGTGTACAAGTTAACACGATGGCTGCAAAAACCTGTCATGTTTTACGGTTTTAGATGACAAATATGACCGTAGCTTGACAATGTAGCTTATATGTAAGCAGATTTATGAAGCACTGTCTTCGCCTTTTATCAAATCACACTTCCGTATACACGCACGCACACACACACACACGTGTTTCTGTGTGATCTGTGTATATATAATGATACATTATAGAAACTAAAGTTTTTATGGATTTTATTATTTATCATTTATTTCCTTTTGTGCACGTGTAATCTTCTGATAGAAATAAATCACTGTTTTTAATTTCATCTTTTCTAGAGCACTTGTTATTCAAATGATAATTTACTGTTAATGTGATGCCAATTTCCTCCTACGTCTGATAAATTATCTTTATTTTACATAGGCATAACCACCTACCAAGGCCCAGAGACCACTTGAGGATAAGAGTTAAGAGTTTACAGTAGTCAATAGCACAATATAGCAATCGTTAGTAATGGAAATTCGGTAAATTTGTTAACTTAAATGGAACATCTCATCAAGAACTTGTTTACGTTGGACTTGAAGACAATCATATTGTAGTCAGCTGGAAAGCAGGAAAACAGAAGACAATTCCACAGGCGTGCAGTTCTAAGAAAGAAGCTTTGCTCATGCAATCTACGTTTAGGTTTAGGCACAGATAAAGAGTGGGGGGAATTATTGATAGTGTTTTCAGCTACACGAGTGTTTCTTGTGAAAGTTTGGCGAGGGGAGGCATGGATTGAAGTTCAGTCGAACACTTTCCATGAAAATAACGATAAAGCAGAGATAAACTCGCAACATCTCTTCTGTGAGATAGAGGTTGCAGGGAAGAGAAAAGGAATCTCCTACAATGCTACGAAGTCTATATTGAACTCTATCAAGGCAGGACAAGCCATTTCTAGCAGCTTCTGTCCATATGTGGCAACAGTACTCCATCTTCGGGCGTACCTGGCTCTTATAAAGATAGAGAATTGCATCAGTATCTACTGGATCGATATGAGGATCCCATCATTTTTCCAGCGGTCTTGGTAACAGATTTGATGTATGTATTCCATTTAAGATCAGGAGTAAAGGTCAAGCCCGGAAGCTTGTCAAAACATGAGGCCTCTCCAAGACGAGAGCCATTCATTTCAATTGATGCCAGATGGGGATCAGAACGTTAATGATGTAAAGATAGAAGCTTGGTTTTATATGCATTAAAAGTAACCAGCCACTCCTTTCTCCATTGTACCACGTGCTCAAGATCAGAGGAGAGAGAATCAGAGAGCTTGATCGTTTACTGTCTTAGATGTGCTACTATAGAATAGTGTCATCAGCATAAATGTCTTCGAATGATGTAAGGATATAACTTGTGTTAACAATTTAACTTATCTCTTTTTTCTGTTTCTGTAATAGAGAGAAAAGATTAACACTTACAAGTTTTCCTAGCATGCAACTGTCTTTTAGACGCTGTCTATTCTATTATTCGGAGTTTGCTTTTTGTTTTTGTTTTTTTATTTGTTTGTTTTTTTATTTGTTTGTTTTTTTTTTTACTATTTTTAATTTTTTTTATATAAAACATGTTATCATTATTATAGGGTGGCATCACTCTTTAAATTCTATATATGCACTTGTTAAATAAAATTTAAAATCGTTTCTGAAGTCCGACCATATTTGATATAAATAAACGCTAGTTTATTCTTAAATTGTCCAACAAATTTCAGTCACTAATTTTTAAGAGTGGATATTTTATCACTGTTCGATTACATGCGAGGACATGTTGATTATAGGCTTAAGGTGCGATTTTAAATAGGTTTCACACTCACCGAGCCAATCTGCAACCGGTCGTTATATGTAGAGTTATTTCTAATCTAATTTCTATTTAGACAATCTCTATTCAGAACGGAAAAAGCATGCGCAAAACCGAAATCGGTTATATCCAATGATCACACACACATGTGTGTGCATATCTTTATATATTTCTACGTACATAACTCTTAAACTAATCAACCAATCATAAATTTTGGAACGCATCCAAAAGGGGCGGGGTGTCGTAATCTGGGTTATATTTGGTTTAATTTATTAGTGCGAAATTGTTCTGTTCAAGAAATTAATTGTACCTATTCTCTGACAGGTGTTCTCTAAGTGGACGAAGCCCCCCCCCCCTCTCTCTTTGGGTAAATACTGCCGTAAGTAATCTCGCCCGCTGAAAAATGCGAGGCCCGCTGATTGTTTGTAAACAAATCGGTTTGAGCACTCTAAAAGTAGTGGACGAATGTTTGTTTAAAATAGACATTTGTGGAGGCTATTTAAGTGCGCCGCTCCCGTGGGTCGATGGATAGAACTGCCGACTGTCAATGCGATTGTTGTAGGTTCAAGCCTCGGCTTAGTCTAGCTGCACTGATGAGTTGTGATACAACGAAACAGAACTGTACGTGGATGACTACAAATATATTCCTTGACAAGTATTCTCTTAGTACAATATATATATATGTATTGTACTAAGAGAATACTTGTCAAGGAATATATATATATATATATATATATATATATATATATATATATATACATACTTGCATACTACACTCTCTATATTTTTACGTACATTGAAATCGCTAGAATCGCCAATTTTTATCTACATACAATATACGTCATACATGACATCATGGCAGATGATTTGATATATGATTACATAGATAACGTATACTGTGAACAAATAAGCAGACAGGGATATATCTTTATTATAATATATATACTGATAGCTGTTTAGTATTGGCTTATAAAGCCGGATCAACTTTTTTGATTTGCTGCGCTCTGTGCTTTCACAGAGAGTGTTGTAATACTTTGATAAATTACTTCTTTTTCTTTACAAATGGAATCACCACTTATCAAGGTCCAGATGCCTCTCAAGGATAAGGGTTAAAAAGTATAATAGTCAAAGGGACAATATCACAGAATCGTTGGAAGTATAAATTTGGTGCATTAGATTACTTAAGGGGAAAGGCTCATCAAGAACTTGTCTATGTTGGACTACGTTCATATTGCAGTCAGACAGAAAGTAAGTAAACGGAAGACAGTTCCACATGTGTGCAGTTCTAAAAAAGAAGCTTTGTTCATGGAATCTACGTTTAGGTTTAGGCACAGATAAAGAGTGGGGGAAATTATTGAGTTTTCAGCTAGGCGAGTGTTTCTCGTGAATGTTTGGCGAGGGGAGACCATAGATTAGAGCCCAGACGAGAACTTGCCATGAAAATAACGATAAAGCAGAGACAGACTAGCAACATCTCTTCTGTGAGAAAGAGTTTGCAAGGAATGGAAAAGAGCATCCCTACTAGGTTACGAAGTTTATTTTGAACTCTGTCAAGGCAGGATAAGATCTTTCCAGCAGCTTCTGCCCAGGTGTGGCAACAGTAAGCCATCTTTGGGCGTACGTGGCTTTTATACAAATAGAGAATTGCATCAGTAGTGAGATATCAACTGGATCGATATAAGGATCCCATCATTTTCCAGCGACCTTGGCAGCAGATTTGATGTACGTGTTCCATTTCAGATCAGGAGTAAAGGTGAAGCCAGAGCTTTTCAAAACATGAAGCGTCCCCAAGACGAGAGCCATTCATTTAAATTGATGTCAGATGAGGACAGAGCGTTGTTGATTTAAGCATAGAAGCTTGGTTTAAGATGCATTAAAAATAACCAGCCACCTCTTTCCCCATTGTACCAGTCGCTCAAGATCAGAGGAGAGAGAATCAGAGAGAACTTTGTCATTTACGGTATTTGATGTGCTACCATAGATGGTAGTGTCATCAGCATAAATCTACGAATCTAAGGATGTGATTTGGAAGATCCTTGATGTAGATCAGGAGGAGAGTTGGACCCAGGGTTGACCCTTGAGGGAATCCAGCATTAATACTGTGAGCTTCTTATTTCTGCCCATCAACCATTACTCTTATGAACCTACCAGAGAGAAATGATTTAATAATTGGAGACATTTCCAGCCATACCAAAACTGAAGATCTTTTTAAGTAGACGTTTATGCCATACCCTATCAAAAGCTTTTGATATGTCAAGGGCAATTGCCCTAGAAGGGAAGCCTCTGTCGAGATTCGCTAATCATATGAGATATAACCGTAAGCATATCTGCTGTAGATATAGCAGAACGAAAACCATATTGCATGTCACTAAGGTTATTTTTGCTGAGGTTGCTGACTATTTTATTTAACACAGCTCCCAGTAACTTACTCCTAGAAATATGACTTATTACTATAGTAATTACTGTATTTGGATACAAATAATGATTATAGGAAAATGCATCTAAAATGTGTTTTCTCAAATAATATACTTATTAGTGGCAATATATTTTGATGTATAATGTTGCTTGCGATTAAATTGCCACAGAGTTCAATAAGACTGCTTTTGAAAAGTTGTCATGTACTTTATAATCTCACTCGTGTAATGCTGTAAAGAATGGTCATCAGAAAAAAAATCTTGGATTTCAGTTTTGTCTAATTATTTTGAAGCATTGATCAATTGACTTAATTGATATTGTTACGGCTCAGGGAATCTGATACATCGAGTTAAAATCCTATAAAATCTATTATGCCCATTTATGTATTACTACGGTAAGGGGGAAGTATGACAATTGTATCGATACTAAATAAGGTAACAAAAGAAAATTAATTGCCGGCGTTCAAATATTTCAACTAATACTCATTCTACAGGAGCACATAGCAATCAGTTCAGCTTCTGTCTATATATAAGATTTATTTAATGTAATCGTACTGAATGTTCAATTCACTTACAGAGCATTATTTTTCTACATTGTGAAAAAAAATGCCAGAATATCCGTTCTCAACAATCAGTCAGATCGGAACTTGGTAATGTCTGTGATTATTCATCTGTCAGCCTACAGTATTAGTCTTGGGTAGTCCTAGGAGATTCAAACTGACAGGATTGCCTAGAAACCTTTTATACGCTAGATTGTCCATCATTTATGTGTTCTGGCTTAATTCTTACCACCTTCAGACCTTGTGTTATATCTTCATGCTGTGGAAAGTAAATATAATTGTTACGTGTTCGCTGTGGCCAGTTGTTCAAAATGCGTTTGTCCAGTCTATATAGATGTTCACATATACTTTTGTCGTTGGTACGAATATATACAAACACGTACAACGACGTAGAAATCACAACATAGTTGATCTACAAAAATATATTGCTTTTATTTCAAACCGATAAATCATCTTTTGCCTATAAATTATTACTGTTATGACGATTCTGAAAAGCACGAAAGGCGGTGTGCGTTATTGTGTCTGACAGACTGACTGCCTCACTGACTTTTTCTCTGTGACGATTTTATTTATATTTTCTATTAGCATGTTGAATATTTTCTTTGTCTGTTGTTTCAACCTTTGACCGATATCTTTTCACATGTTTCTGGGTCAAATTATGCATTCCCTAAGACAATGGTGGAAAGCCCCAGATTCTTCACATTGAATCCAGGTCCGTGTGTTCGAATGTTTTTTTTTCTTTCCCGGTGTTACCAACACATTTCTAACACAATTCTAATTCAGTTTGGTCATGTCGTGCTAATGAAATCGAAACCGGATACGGTAATAACGATCGGAAATGACATATTAAAAGAAAAGCATTGAAGTAACGATCGTCCATTCATTTTCGAAGAACACAGAAGTAGACGAATTAATATTATCTCTTAGTAATAACGATTCTGTCAAATCAGCACGCCTTATTGATTTTTAGTGCAAATTTTAATAAAAGTCTACATTTTTTTGTAAGCTTGTCTTGCAAAATAATTAATGAGAAAAATATCAAAGGGGAAAAGTTTTAATTTATATTGTATCAAACACGTTGCTTTAATGTGATTCAAATTTTTAGTCTTCTAATTTTGTGTTTTTTTTCTTGTTTGTTTATTTAATAATTGAAATTGTTTTATAAATGAATGAATAAAAGTTAAACTTGCTAAAAATATATATCCCAGTCGGTAATGTTTAAAGTGTGCCGACGATTTATAAAAATGTATCATACTTAATGTTATAATGGAAGTTGAATTTGCAATATAAAGTAATAAATGTGATTTTTTTTTAATCAGTAATTTAAAAGAATATAAATGAATAAACGGTAAATGTTGCATTCTGTTACGAAACAAATTGACATATTGGATAGACTATGTAATTATCAAATAGATTGGAATATTTTCATCAGAGAAACACACATTTATATACAACTGGCTGTGCAGACTCAAATATCGATTTTGCAAATTGCAATATGATTCAGGTTTACGCTTTGGTAATCCGGTTGACTTGATGTTGCATATTTATGATATATGGAGGCTCCTTCAGTCTTTGACAGACTATGGATACCCACGAAGCGGTGCCTACGAGTGAAATTTTTGCGGCAGGAAGTGTGCAATTTCCAACCACATCTCTCCTGAGTCGACATTGTTAAATACCAGTGGCAAGTGAAGTGTATGTATAAGATGACTGGGAACAAATGCCGAGATAAGCGGAGAGAATATACAGCGCCTAGAATTCCTAAATGGTCATCTATCTGGTACTAACCAGGCTCAACGTAGCTTAACTAACGAGAACCGGTGTGTCAACGCGATTATATATATATATATATATATATATATATATATATATATATGAGAGAGAGTGTGTGTGGGGTGCGTAGAATTTATAAGTAACTGTCAAATATAATTTCTATGATTATGAATTACATTAAACATAGAGCAGAAAAGGGACGGATCAATTCGTCAAGACGAAAACTGACATTTTTATGCATCCTTAATCTGACAGTCACATGACATATTTGACTCTTGTGTATTCAGTGTTTACATTGGCATCAGGCCAACTTCAACGAGTAACGCATTTTCTTCCCATAAACAAGATCACCCTTTTTTAAAGCGGTAAATAGTAAAGTAATAAAATCTGTTTTCGTATGGAATGCACCACGTTCTAATACCTCGAATTTTCTTGGACTTTAATAAAGTTATACATAGATAGAATGGGTGAAATTATTGTATTTCGATTTTTCTGTCTACTGTTGTCTTCTTGGATGTTATTCTCACGTTTCATTTACATTTATGTATAATATATTACATTCTGTCAAACAGACGGAAATGATTACGCTTCGTCAGTGTTCGCATTAATATTCATATAAAATCGTAGAATTGTGTATGGTAATTTATCATTTATAAACTACCAGTAGGTGGACCTTGTTTTGAGCAATGACTCCTCACTTTTGAGGTTGGGATTTAAATTAACTTTAAATGGTTTCTCCTGTGAACTAGTAAAGACATTCACTAACATTTTTGCGATGGGCTGGATTTATATCATTTTACCACGGTAGTGTTTAAATATATGGTTAAGTGACAGTTTTAGTCAATTAGAACTTCACCGCTCACTCATGTTTGACCAAATTTCAAACAAGTATAACAGTTTTTAGATCACCTTCTCAGCTATAATGTGAACAAAAGTTTCAATTTTCGTTCAGTAAAACAAAAGTTGTGGTGAATTTACTGGTGTTCAAAATCGTAAAAAAAAGTCGTAAGCAGATGAGCGACGTTTTTTATGACTGGTTTCCATAGCAACCACGTCGCTTCAGCAACTGCTGTTGCTACCAATTCACCGCTCTCGCAAAAAGAGAAGTAACAAGTGACACAGGGAATGAAAGAATGAAAGAGATAATTAGGGAGATTTTATTGAAAGCAGTTCCGCACCTTGTTATTACATATGTGTATGTTATGTTTATGGGAGCAAAAAATAAGACTAAAATTAAACAAAGAACAAGTGAATTTACTGGACGCCTAGAAAAATCACTGATTACAATTAAAAAAAATGCGAGCATTAAAAGTAATATGGTTAAGCTTAAATATGGAAAAGTAAAGGACTAGTTGTTAAAACTGAAAAAAAGGGCAAGTTATTCTAGTAAAAAGTATAATACATTTATAACTTAAAATATTGCAACATTAAGACTTTTTAGTTCAATTTATAACATTATATAATCAATTTTTAATGCTGCAATATTTTAAGTTATAAATTTAATTTATTTTTTACTAGAATATCTTGTCCTTTTCTTTTCCAGTTTTAACAACTAATCCATGCATTTTTCTATTGTATTTATGTACAAATAAATGTCTTTATCATATAGTTTGGGCTACTTGAAATCGATTAAGTAGTTATGTATTCCTTCAGTTTCGATGGAAAAAAATTCGTTATCATTTAAACAATATATTTGTTCTATGTTGCCCTGTTTCCCAGACAGTCATACAACATCTGTTCTTATATTTATCTCAACTGGTACATGATGCCTAACATGGCAATATTTACCAGTAAAATAAATAGATATACATTTACAACAGCGCATATACGAGATTAACTGCAAATACATTAATATATTGGCTCTTCAAAATGTTTTCTGTAGAGGCATTACTATCAGTGTACATTACTGTCAAAATGCAATTCCGGCACTACAGCAAATGTGTTCGCTTTTCAATAAGTACCACGAATACAATATACTTAAGTGACATGCAATACATTGTCCATTAAATATATCGTCTTCATGGCTTAAGAATATACGAGGTTTTTAGGATTTTTTTATAAGGAAAGGACAACTGGAAGAAATGATGAAAAATGAAGTGAATCACATGATAGAAAAGAAATATTCTTATGTGCCTCTGACCCATACCAGGGCGTTAAAGATTTATGCAGTGGGGTAGTAATTGAAATTTAAGCGACAAGTGGCGTTTAGGAAAGCGTGACGTCAGCAGGAAAAACTTAAATCAAAGTTATATCGATATACTTCTTCAGAATATCAGAGTGTACGTAAAACAGACTAATATACATATACATATATATATATATATATATATATATATATATATACATAAAATTATACGTAAGTATTTTCAGTTTTTACCTCGGCAGTGCTCGATGCGCAAGTAGAGCTAGGTACTAAGTTTTGAAAAAAAAAAAAAATATATATATATATATATATATATCAGCAATTAAGCTACATTATATATATTGTAGCGCCAAAACACTGCTTTGGCCAGCTACTAATAAAACGTGAAACTTAATAAACTAAACTATTAAATCTTGTCTTAATGAAGGCCTGAATTCAGTGACTTATGACACTCCTCTTTACTTCATATATTTCCACCTTCCCATTTTCTTTTCCACACGAGTACTTTAGTTGTTCGTGTTTTCTTATTTTTTCTTTCTGAAAAAACGCTTTTTTATATATGTATGGACTAAGCGCACACTAGAAGTACTCTCGCTCTGCTGCCTGACAATGCAAGATCTCCAACTAGAACTCTCTGCAGAAACATGTATGCATATATGTAGCCAAATCATATTTGATTACATAGAACTATTATTCTTTGTTGTAGGCAATTTGTTTAGTTTATATACGGCTTGTGGTGTTCAGACAGATGTATGAACAGTAGATGGTTCCACTGAAAAAAGTCGCAATTTTTCTAACTATTCATAGAGACCTTATGAAATATAAGTATTGCATCCACATGATACAAAAGTCATTACAGAAATACAGTAATCAGAGCGATGGATGACTTGAACCGTTAATTATAAATTACAGACAATATATGTCAACATCATAACACATGGAAGCATATAAGGTAGCAGTATGCAAAGCTACCTTTTTTTTACCCCAAATAAGACACATTGCCACTTTAATGTAGGGGGCTACTATTAGGGACACAGGCTACACGAGTACTAGGTGGGGAGTTGGGAAGTAAGATGTCGGTTCACGTTACACGTGAACTTCTGCATGTCAGTAAAGTTAGAGAAGCAGGAACCTGGAAGGGAATTCCAAAGTCTAGCAGCTCTGGGGAAGAAACTACTGGAGTAGAAGGCTCTCTTACATCGACTGGTGCTACCAGATCAGGCTGCCTATTGGCTTCCTGAGACGAAACGCACCTACATCGATTTCTGTTTTTGTTTTCTATTCTCTTTTGTAAAACTTAATTATGTTCTACAAAAACAAAATAAAAACAACAGCCCCCTCCCCTTCCCCCCTCCTTTTTTCCTTCTCTACTTCCCGGTTGACCCTGTCGGCAGGGCATTAGAATATGCCGACTGTTCCCCCTGCAGAGGGTAAAAGTCCCTCAACGGGGCTACCTGTTGGCCGTGGGTGGCAACCCGTGATGCCTAGGAAAAGGATCCTGGTGGCTGAGCAACCGATGCCTAGGGAAAATAAAGGTACCTGTAGCAACACTCTACTTTGGCCTTGTACTAGGCTAGACGGGCGGTTGGAGAGGCCCGATCCAACCAATCGGCTAGTCATGTCAAGCCCTAACACTTACACTGAAAATGTCAATTATAACATCTAAATAAAATTTAAAAAAAAAAAAAAAAAAACTTAATCCAAAGATAATACATTTCATTACTACAAACATAGACAAACCAGTTAAGTGTTAGAAGGCGATGGCAAGGGCCAATCAATTGATGAGACAAAAACCACACAACTGCTCCCTAACGAACGTTTCTATCAAACTGGGAAAGAAGAAACTAAAGGAGGAAACAGGAAATGATGGAACAAACTCAATCAATTGAGTATATCTCTTTTGTATCCCTGGGATGAAAGGGCGAATGGGTTTCCCCCCTTACATCTCCCAATTTCGGGCTCCGAGGAGGGTGGGGAGCAAGAGAGATGAAAATCTAAACAAACTTCTATGGATATAATAAACCCAAACAAAAAACCCAGAAATCAAAAAAATACTACAAAATCGAAAAGAACCCACTCTGACGTAACCAGCTCAGACAGTGAACAAGAATATAACTATGAAATAATTGATAAAGAAAAATATCCAAGATTCATAGTAATCGAAACCTTGGAAGGAAAAAAGATCAGCGATCTATCTCCATTCCTAATCGAAAAAATTCTGTCTCAAAACAGCAACCCAAAAACAGCAAAAAAAATGAAAAATGGCAATCTACTTGTCACAGTCGACAACTATAAAGACGCAAAAAACATCTTAGAGATGGAAAAATTCCATATCTATAAATGCAAAAGTTATGCTCACGAAAGACTAAACACATCAAAAGGTGTTATAAAAAGCCATGAATTAAGCTTGGCTACAGCAGAAGAAATAGAAAATGCCCTAAGAAAACAGGGAGTAATCGATCACGTCCGAATAAACATAAAAAGGAATGGTCAAACCATACCTACAAAAACCTACATACTAACTTTCAATACACCAAAAATTCCCAAAGAAATAAAAATCGGATACACAATAGAAAAAGTAGAACAATATATACCAGCCCCTCTGAGATGTTATAAGTGTCATAAATATGGACATAGCAGAGAAGCATGCAAAGGACAGAAAGTATGTGGAAAATGTGGCTTAAAAGAACCTAACCATACTGAAAGTGAATGCCCAAACGAAACAAAATGCCCAAATTGCCAAGAAAGACACCCAGCATACTCTAAAATATGCAAAATCTACACAAAAGAAAAAGAAATAGCCGAAATAAAATACAAACAAAATGTGCCCTTTCCTGAAGCAAGGAAAATAGCAAGCTCTCGAGAAAAAATAAACACTTACGCAGACATTACAAAAACTTCAAACCAAACAACCCAAAACCAAGACCTACTTAAACTAATCTCCGAACTCAAAAATTTAATTGAAACTTTAAAAACTAACCAAAACGAAAACAAGAAACAAATATCAGTATCTTTGAAAACTCAGTCAAATGACCTAAAACAAGTCCCAAAGAGCAAAAAAGAACCCGAACAGCAAAAACCACAAATAAACCGTGAAAGATCCAAATCACGTACAAGGACAAAAGCAGAAGATAAAAACACAATATCTGGAAAGATGGAAACAGAACGGGAAAACACAAATCCTCTTTCCAAAAATCAAAGTAAACAAAAAACAGAGACAATATTAATCGAAAATGAAAACAAATTTGAATTGATTGAAATCGAGAGTCACAGGAAAAAATCTAGCTCCAAAAACAGAACTGATCAGGAAGAGAAAATGGAGACTGAGGAACCAAGCAGTTCAAGTAAACACAAAGCAAAAACCACTCAAAACACAACAAACCAATAGAATAATAGATATAAAAACCTAAACAAAAACCAAACAGAAAAAAAAAAGGAAAAAAAATTAATAATTAAACGAACTTATGGAAATGAATAAAAACATCATACAATGGAACTGCAGAGGCATAAAACCAAACTACGAAGAAATCAAACATATAATAGCACAATATGACCCCAGCATAATCGGCCTACAGGAAACTCTTCTAAAAGAAACGGACACCATCAACTTCAAAGGATACCACATCTACAATCAAACAAACAGATCACAAGCAGATAATCGACCCACAGGTGGCACTTCAATTATAATAAAAAAACAGATACCACATATAAAATTACAACTCCAAACAAACCTTCAAACAATAGCAATTAAAGTTACACTTCACCGACCAATAACCATTTGTTCAATATACATTCCACCTAAACATAAACTAAACAAAACCGAAATTGAAGATCTTATAACACAACTCCCCATACCTTTTATATTAATGGGGGACTTCAACGCCCATAACAAAATGTGGGGAAGTGAGAATATTAATCAAAATGGGAAAACCATTGAATCATTACTGGAATCACCCGAAGTAACTATATTTAATGACAAAACACACACATACCTTCACCCAGGCACAGGAACGACATCAGCTATCGACCTAACACTATGCTCCCCCACAATATTTATGGACTTCCAATGGGAGGTACATAACGACCAGTGTGGCAGCGATCACTTTCCAATTTTTCTCAAAACCCAAGAACCTACAACAGAAGAATCAAAACCAAAATGGCAAATTAATAAAGCTAACTGGACTGAATTTAGCAAACTTTGCACAAATCTAATTAATCAAGAAATAGTTAACAAACCAGATCCTATGTTAGCTTTCACCAATACACTAAACGAAATAGCAACCAAGACAATCCCAAAATCTTCCACCAAACCACACCCAAAATCAATGCCATGGTTCACAATAGAATGTAAGCAAGCAATAACCAACAGGAAAAAAATGCTAAAACACTTCAAACAACATCCTACAAAACCCAACCTTCAAAAATACCTACAAGCACGAGCAAAAGCACGCTATATTATAAAAAAAAGCAAAAAAGAAACCTGGCAAAACTATATTTCCAAATTGAACAACAACACGCCATCAAAAAAAACATGGGAAATAATAAGAAAAATAACTGGAAAAAAACTTGGAACACCAATAAATAATATAAATACACCAAATGGTAGACAAACTATAGACAAAAAAGAAATAGCAAACATAATCGCAAATGAATTCAGCCAAAACTCATCATCCAACCACTACTCTCCCAAATTCCAAAAATACAAAAACAACGCAGAAAAAGAAAAACTCAATTTCACATCCAATAACAAAGAATACTATAACACCTCTTTCACTATAACAGAACTAAAAAATGCAATTCATAAAAGTAAAGATACAGCTACTGGTCCAGACGACATCCACTATCAATTTCTAAAACACATGCCAGACACATCTCTCAACATTCTCTTACAGATAATTAACAAAATATGGTGGACTAACAATTTTCCAAAACACTGGCTCGACTCCAATATCATCCCAATTCCTAAAGCAGGAAAAGATCACTCCAACCCTACCAATTATCGTCCTATCGCCTTAACAAGCTGTATATGCAAAACAACAGAAAGGATGGTCAATACAAGACTAATGTGGCATTTAGAAAAATATAACCTCATTTCTACGCACCAAAGTGGATTTAGACAAAATCAAGGTACTAATGACCAACTTATTCGGCTAGAAACATATATTCGTAACGGTCTAATAAGAAACCACCACGTGGTCTCAATCTTTTTTGATATCGAAAAGGCGTATGACACCACGTGGAGATATGGAATCTTGAAAGATATTCATAATATGGGAATCAGAGGAAACCTAGCAAAATTTATCCAAGAATTCCTATCCCACAGAACATTTAAAGTATGCTTAGGAAATACAACATCAGATCAACACACACAAGAAACAGGGGTACCACAGGGTAGCGTACTATCTGCCACCCTTTTTCTAATTAAAATCAACAGTATAATCGAAAATGTTAACATGGGATTCGAAAAAACACTATTTGTTGATGACTTTTCAATAACTTACTCATCACCAAATATGCCAACTATTGAAAGACAAATGCAACATTGCCTTAACAAAATAGACCTTTGGGTTAACCAAAATGGATTTAAAATGTCCAAAAGCAAAACCACATGTATCCACTTTTGTAGGAAACGAAAATACCACCTTGACCCACAGCTCAAACTAGATGGACAACCAATACCAGTAGTACAACACACCAAATTTCTAGGGATCATTTTAGACAACAAACTAAACTTCAAGGAGCACATTAACAAATTAAAACAAAAATGCTTAAAAGCAATAAATATCTTAAAAATAGTATCAAAACTAGATTGGGGAGCAGATCAAGCTACAATGCTCAAAATATATCGCTCACATATCAGATCCAAACTGGATTATGGTTGTGCCATATACAGCTCTACTTACAAATCCTACAAAAACAAACTACTAACAATACAGAATCAAAGTTTAAGACTCAGCCTGGGAGCCTACCGAACTTCTCCAATGGAAAGCCTTCATGTAGAAGCCCAAGAACTACCCCTGCACTTAAGATGGAAAAAACTAGCGTTACAATACGCAACAAAACTACAAACCAACCCCGAAAACCCAACATACAAAACTACCTTCAACTTACAATGTACAAACTCTTATTCAAGGAAACCAAAAAGTATACCCTCCTTTGGACACAGAATTAAAGAAATAATACATCAAATCAATGAAAACCCCGACAATATAATTACTCAGAAAACAAACGACAGACCCCCATGGACATTACACAAACCAGAAACCGACATAACACTTACTACTTACAAGAAAAACATTACAAATAATATAACAAACAGAAGCAACTTTGGAGAACTAAGAGAAAAATATGCAGAATACATAGAAATATACACCGATGGGTCTAAAACTATAAACGGAACAAGCGCAGCATGCACAGATGGACAAAATCAATATCAAATAAGACTGCCCAACGAGGCTTCAATATATACAGCCGAACTGCAGGCCATCAAAATAGCTCTCAAACACATCAAAGACATCAACGAACAAAAAGCCATAATATATACAGACTCGCTATCCTGTATCATGGCCCTTGAAGTAAAATCTAAACATCCTTTTATCACAGAAATTATACAAGAATACAATGAAATAACCGAAAAAAAACAATAAAAAAATTATAATAGCCTGGATACCAAGTCATGTCGGCATCCCAGGAAATGAAAAAGCAGACAAACTGGCTAAAGAAGCCACAAACCACCAAATGGAAAAAATTAAAATACCACACACAGACCTAAAAAGAAAAATCAACGAATATATAGAAAACATGTGGCAAGAGGAATGGAACAAATGCACTGCAAACAAATTGCATGAACATCAACCAATAATTAAAAACGAAAAACAAAAAATTTTTAAAGGAAGAAGAGAAGAAATTGTACTAAACCGAATAAGAATCGGACATACAAAATTAACTCATTCCTACCTAATCAAAGCGGAGGAAACACCAAATTGCACACTCTGCAATCAACAACTAACAATTAAACATCTACTGACAGAATGTAGAAAACACAAACACACTCAGAAGAAATATTTTAAAACAACAAACATTAGAAAAGTGTTCCAGGAAGTGGAACCCCAACAAATCATAAACTATTTAAAAGAAACAAATGTATTCAAACTCCTATAAAACAAACAAGTAAAATTCAGTTTAGAAAAACAAATCTCTTACAACTAAAACAATTTTTCAGAAAACCTAAAACATCTTGCTTCAAAAGATAAACTTTTTCAAGAAACTTAAAAAATTTTTACAAGAAACTGAAAATCTATTATACCAACAAAACTTTTTTGGCATTAAATGACTCTTAGAGGTTGAAATGCCGTTAAACAAATACACTCACTCACTCTCTTACATCGAGGGATCTCTACTGTGGAGGGGTGGGATATTACTGTTTGTCGGGGGTATTTACGTTGAGGGGGTACAAGTGCTTGCAGTTCGTCGGAACATTCACCGTTAAAGTACTTGTAGAACAGGCAGAGGGATGCTACATTTCGCCTATGGAACAGAGGCTGAAGCTTGGTTCAGGACCTATTAGGTTGGCGACTCTCTTTTGAACCTTGTCAAGGAGTGAGAGACTAGTAGCAGATGCATCGGCCCAAATATGACAACAATACTCCATACATGGGCGAATAAAGACAGACTATTTTAATTCATTTTTACTCGGGAATTCTCATGTCTTTAATGCTTAATGCAATTTTCAGAATGCCTGACATTTAAAAAGAAAGATAAAGAATCGACTCCAAAGCAAGTCATCTTAAACAAAGCAAGATGAATCGGTTTTATTTTTTTTAATCTGATCGATCTCATTTTAAACTAGCGGGAACATCCGGCCTTGCAGAATTGTAAAATGCGCTTAAATATATTTTAATTAATGCAGATGTCGTATTTATTATTACGGAGTTTATTCTCCATTGAATATATATATATATATATATATATATAAATTATTTTTTTTACTATAATAATTAAATACCTACAGACACTAGTGTTTCATCCTTTCGGGAATCTTCAGTGATCCCGCAGCACGAGACATCTCTGGTTCGATTGGCGAAGACCGTATCAATTCGGCTACCATTAACTGCGTGAAATAACGTTGAATTTAAGCATTTAATTTCAAATGTTCACTTACGTCAGTCATATATCTTTATATATATTGAATTTGGAGACGGGCGAACCTTATAAGTAAAGAAGACATCTTTTTATTACATGAATATGTTAGCCAAATTAATTATGATGAGTAACTAGATCCAATATCTGGAACAGTTTTTGTTCTTGTGATTAAGGGAAGTGATGTTTGAGCAACACTGCTGGAGAGCCTTGATTTAATATACTATTCCATTCTTTGTCTTTTCGAGAAAAAAGTTAATACACATGATTGAAATTTCATAAAATAGAATATATTTCCAATTTTAAGAACTTATGCCCTCAGACTTTACATAGAGGTGCGAACACTTCCATTATCCCATCCGATAAATTTTAGATACATACGCACAAACTTTATGCTATAGATATGGAGATAAAATATTTTTACTCAATCAACGAAAATACATTCGAAGAGATGCAGAGCCTCACCTCTTCACTATAGAAATGCTGGAAGGTTTTCGACTGATAACTACTTCCTGTAACGTAGTCGTAAATTTTCTTCGGCGGCGCCGTTACATTTTAACACTCTGACCCAACACGTTGTGTATGAGACAGTCGCAATGAAACAAACAAAATAAAAGAAATTCGACACTACTTTTGTTTGTTTTAATAAGTCATTTCAGTTCTTGTTCCGACATCTGCTTACCAAAAACACTGTCGTATCGAACACGTGCTTTAAAATTTTTCTCATATCACACCCTGGTCACACGTCCATCTTACGCCGGCATGCCTTGCCGGTCATTTGCAGCCCATGTGTGTTCCATCGTTTGCTATCCACGTGTCCTTTTTTTCTCTTTCGTTTCCTTGTCTTTTTCTTTCTTCCTCTGTCGTGATGTCACTTCGCGCACTGGCTCAATCATTTGCATATACGTCATGTAACCGCTGTTGCTACACTCGTGGCAGCGGCTCTGTTACATATCCTCTGATTGCTTTCTATTTGGAATTTAGTTCCTGCTCCCCTGAACCCATGAATATGGAGAAATTCAAATGTTATATGGACAAAAATCTTCTTGCGCACTTCTGTATTTGGGTTACCTCATATAAATATGACCCTTGTTACAGCAGTTCCGTACACTTTAGTAGAAATATATTTTTATGGGAGAAAAGGGATTTTTAAAAACTAATTTTTATTATTATTTAATTTTGATTTTGCTTACTATTTTAATTTATTCAATTAAAAATTGTCTAATTAATATTTGTCACGTATTTATCGAAATGTCTAATCGAGTTTTCTTGTTTTCAAATAATGATAATTTATTAATTCTGCTTTCTTTACATGTTTACAATAAAATTATTTTTTCTGTTGTTTTCCAGGTAAGTGTATTCAATATGGATCTCTCTCAAGAACCAAGAAGAAATCTGGCGCAGTGAAACATGGAATCTAATTTTGGTATCGTTGCTAACAACCTCATACATTACTTACCTAATATTTAATTGAATAAGCGAGTGAATGAATTGGTGTTCTTTTAGTTGTTTTTATTTAAGTATCTAACATCTTAAATAATGGAAATGACGTATCTATTAAGCGTTTATTTCTGCTTGTCATTTTTAGATGCGTCGTTGCGTCTCTGTGTAGAGCTTTGTCCGTCATTTTCTTTTTGTCAAGCCGCAGTTTGATATAGTATTTTCGCTACATTGTTTAGCTGAATATGACACTCTAAATAAAATACACGTTCTTTGCCTATGATCAAAGTGTACTGCCTGTTCTTCCAAAAGACGGTATAATAGTATTGTGCGGTCTGTGTTCGCGCTGGTTGTCTATAAGATGGTATACTTTACAAATGTACGAAGGCATTTTTTAAAGATTAGCATAAACAGATATATTATACAACTAAATTATGCCGTGTAGTTACTTAAGTAAGTTCTAGTTTGTATAAAGATGGTACAATATCCTGGGTCTGCGTAACTCGAATGTAAAAAGAATGGAGGAAATTGTTTTACTCACGGCAGCTATATACGATAGATTAAGCATACGACTCTGGGATTTTCACGGATCTCACTAATCACTTATGTTAGATACACATCTGTAGACAACACAAATAGATTGTTTAAATGGCAGGATATCAAATATTTTATTTATTTTTTTTTAGATGGGTGAGGTATAAAATTCTCTAAACCGCATTTCTATTTGATACGAGAAAAACGCCGCATTTATAAATTTTATATTTTATATTTGAGCCGACAGTAAGAATCATAATTAAATCTATTTTTTTAATTCGCCTAATGATATTTCACGGGTTTTACTTATACATTCTTATGAAGCTTGGACTTTATCTGGTTTCTTGTTTATCTATTTTATTACTAATTATATACAGCATAATTACGTTGACACACTGGTTCCCGTTAGATCACCGAAGTTAAGCAACGTTGAGCCTGGTCAGTACTAAAATGGGTTACAATACGAGAATTCCAGGTGCTGTATATGCTCTCCGCTTATCTTGGCATTGTTTTCAGTCATCTAGCAGTTTTCCTTGCCACTGGACACAAGCGGTGTCAATTTAGGAGAGGTGTGGTTTGGATTGCACAGTTACACAGGCAGCTTTTCTTAAAAGGCGTACCCATTTTCTCTGGAGGCTGAACTGAGGCATCGATTCATGTATTTTTGTTCTTGCTTCGCCTTTCTTCCCATATCTTTTTCACTACACCCCTTCATTTGCTCCCATTTGTTAACGAATAAAGTCTTGCCTTCTGCTAATTATCTCCAACATTTTTCTATCTTATTTCTAAGCAAATTTACTTAATCTTTTTATTTTTGTAATGTATATTCCTGGCTTTTCTCTACTGAGGAGAAGCATTTAGCTTCGAAATGGCAGGGTCTAAAGATGTTCTTTTTTTCCTTATTGGTCTGATGATATAATAAAGTCTGATTTAACTTCTAATTCTCATCATGTGGTTCGTATATAATCAGGGCGTAGTAGTTTACTTGAAGCATTGCTGGTTAATAAGTATCTAAATATGTAATAAATCTATTCCCAATGCAATAAATGCCGGACGGAGTAATGATAGATGAACCCGGCCAGTTGGAAATATTATATTCGATATTTTTATTCATTAAAACTTATTTATTTCTCAGTAAATAATTCTCTTAGTGTTATATAGTTCGTGATGCTGAAGAACATATTTTAATATTTCGCAGGAGACTCTCTTTCTCACGGGGAAACAGTTTCAAACCTATCGGAAAGTTTACAGTATATTGAAGATTAAGTTCAAGGTAATAGGTATAAAGTATAACCCAGCGCTCCATCGCTTAATACTGGGGACATTTAACAATATAAAGTCAAGAGATTTGTAAATTTGACTTGAATTTTTCCGTTTATTTGTTATCCATTTTTTATAACCACTCTCTTCTCCAAAGGATGTGACGTCGCTCTAAATATCCCACCATCAGCATGTTATCATTTCAAGACTTATCAAATATCCTCAACTTTCTTATAACCATTGTCTGTATTTTTGAGATGAGGTGTTTTCATTGATTGAGATTATCGGACTGACTTTCTCATCTTGGTTGTTATAGTCACAACGTTTCGGCCGTTTTACCCTCCGGTCTTCATCAGGTGTTTTGTATCGAACTGGGGAACCGTTTGTTAGGAGTCTCGAACCCAACCCTTTATTATTATTACGGGGGTACCGTGTTCGGACTCCAGCTAGGCTCTGGGACATAGTTGCTGATTCTCTGTTTTGAATGTTACTTTTCACTGCCTTCGTTCAGGATTGGACTCAGCATCTTTGGGTAACTGTAAACTTTGACTCCTAACAAACGGTTCCCCAGTTCGATACAAAACACCTGATGAATGCCGGAGGGCAAAACGGGCGAAACGTTGTGACTATAACAACCAAGATGAGGAAGTCAGTCTGGCAATCTCAATTAATTCCCTATAACCATTACAAATGAGACGAGTGTCAGCTGACTTAATTCTACTATCAAAATAAATAATTCACTAAGTGCAAACAAAATTCTACTCCTACCTTTCTTCATCGGCGTTTTTTAATTTTTTTTTATTTATTTTTTTTTTTTACTCGTGTTCACTCCAAACAAAACAAATCGACACTTGGACGAAGGGGGCTACTATTTGAGACTGTTTAGGGAAAATGAACAAGATATTAAAGTTTCATTGAAGCTGCTGCATATCAGTACAATCAGGGAAGCAGATGGCAGAACGGAAACTTTTTCTTTTTTTTACAAGGTAATCTCCACTTATCAAGGCTCGGAAGCCACTCGGGGATAAGGGTTATTGCGTGTACAGTACGTTAGTATTGGAGATTTGATAAAGTGTCTTACTTAAGAGGGCGGTTCATCAGGAATTTGCTCATGTTGGACTTGAAGACATCCAGGTTGCCGTCAGCTATTCGAGGGAAGAAACTATTGGAGTAGAAAGCCTTCCGACATTTAGGGACTTCAACGATTGAAGGTATGTTATTTTGTTGCTAAGCTGGTTAGTTGGGGTTATGTACGTCGAGGGGTCAGACGTGCAACGAATTCATCAGAGTATATTCCATTAAAATAGTTGTAAAACGGGCATAGGCATGCAACATTGCAGCGATGGGACAGTAGTTGGAGCTTAGTTGACAGTGCACGACCTATAAGATTGGAGACTTTCCTTTGTCGCAACAATACTCTATGTATTGGCGAATGGTGGCTTTCTATTCTTTGTTTTTGCGGCTTATTTTTATTACTCATAAAATATATATGCTGGCTGGGTTTTAGGGGTTTGTGTTCCGCTCAGGCGTAAAATAGTAAATTATTTTTGTAATTTATTTCTAAATTTTAACTGAAACAGTGGCGCGTACACAAACACACACACATGTATATGTATGTGTGAATACTAATTTAACATTTAAGATAATTACCCTCGCAAGCAGTGTTCGAATAAAGCCAACTATTAATTCGATACATTTACAAAAAAATGGGGGCGTCATCCCTATACAAAGCAGAAAAAAAGATAGGATAAAAGTCAGCGCACATTTATCTGAAAGAAGCCTTACCATTGGTTAATGAATCTATTAACCCTTAACTGGGAATTACAGTTAATCTGATTATTTAGCTTGCTAAAGTAAACACCCAGTAGTATGAATTCAGTGTATTTTAGTCTGGCGATTTCCTACGTGAATGAAACGCGGAAGCCCCTGTAACTTAATTGCCATAAATTTTAATCATATATATGAATTACTTTTATACTCTCCGTATAATCTGTTTAAAGACGGAACTCTATTATTTAAAATGTTCATTTCGCTTTAATACAACATTTCAGATTAGTTTTCAAATAGGGGGGTTGGTTTAGTACCTCATCTGTTGTCATTAAATAATACTTCCAGGCATTACCTCCTGATTTGACATGCGTCATGATGTCACCTTCTTTAGTATGCTATAATTTTTTGCGGGGGTTAGGGATGATGTGATATGTGTTAATAATGCACTCCTCCTGTAGCGCTTACCTTCTCTTTATTTTCGGTTAAGAGAGAGGTATTTAATTCTCTCCCACTGCAAGAACTTTGACAGCAGGGTCGAAAAGTGGTATAAAGAAGTCAGCGACTCGGAGGAGGGGTACTCTAACCTGGAAAAAAAGCACTGGCAGCCCCGTCGGCATTCTCCGGAAAGAGCGTCTCATGCGATTAACAATAAAATAACTTCTTCTCAAAGGCAGAAGGCAAAGCAGAATTGCAAAGAATCAGCAATAGACCGCAATCAACAGGGACCAGATCATTACAAGAATGCTTTACTCTATTGATTTTCGGGGGTCGAGGATAAGGGGGTGAGGCAGTAACATTGAAGCAAAAGAATGCAACTGGAAGTGGCATTTTCTTGATAGTACGTATAATTGAATTTAGTTTCGAAATATTTGAAACCCATGTATAATGGTGCAAGTCATTTAGCACAAATATATCGAAGTATTTTTTGTACTTTACAAGATGATTTTCTTTATTAAAAGTTGAAATAATATTAGTGAATAAAATATGAGCTACACAAAACGGAATCATAGCTAAGTGGAAACGCTCTCTATGAATCCGAATCTATTTTCTAAACATGCGTTCAATCACATTATTTTTTTTTTAATATTTGAATTCTTCAGGCTACTGTTCTCGTTTTGGGTGTTATTTTTACGTTTCGGCCGATGTAACCTCCGATCTCTAGGTATATTTCGTCAAACTCGGAAATTTTTCGGTCGAACTCTGGAATCTGTACGAAAATTCGAACGTAACTTTTTATTTAATCTACGAGAGTAGCTTGCTCTCGTTTTGTCAGTCATGACTGTGTTGACATCCTAAGTAATAATCAATTATAATTTTTTGTGTGTCAACCGTACTGAGGGTTCAACCTTCAACCTCCAGAAGAGTGTAACTTTGAACTAGATTCAGCAGCATAATGTTTGTAGATTTTATTTTGTTTTGTTTTTTACATAGGCATCACTACTTATACAGGCCAAGAGGCCACTCGAGAATAAAGGTTAAAGAAAGTACAGTAGTCAATTTGGCAATATAGTAATGCTCAGTAATAAAAATTTAGTTAAGTTGTTAATTTAAGTTGAACGGCTCATCAAGAACTTGTCTACGTTGGACTACGTTGGACAACCATATTGTAGTCAGCTGGAAAGCAAGCAAACGGAAGACAGTTCCACAGGCGTGCAGTTTTCAGAAAGAAGCTTTGTTCATGGAATCTACATTCAGATTTAGACACACATAAAGAGTGTGGGAAATTATTGATATTGTTCGCAGCTGGACGTGAATGTTTGGCGAGGGGGGAGACCATAGATTGGGACTCAGACGACCACTTGCCATGAAAATAACGATAAAGCAGAGACGGACTCGCAACATCCCTTCTGTGAGAAAGAGGTTGCAGCGAAGAGAAAAGGGAATCCCTTACTAGGCTACGAAGTCTATATCGAACTCTATCCAGGCAGGATAGCAGCCCCTGCCCAGATGTGGCAATAGTACTTCATCCTTGGACGTCACTAACTCTTATATAGGAAGAGAATTGCATTAGTAGTGAGATATCTACTGGATCGATAGAAGGATCCTACCCCTTTTTTTTTCTTTTTTTTCTTCTTTTTCTTCTTTTTCTTCTTCTTTTTTTCTCTTTCTTTTTTTCTTTTTTTTCTTTCTTTTTTTTCTTTTTTTTTCTTTTTTTTTTCTTTTGCTGAACGATATTTGTTAGCCGGGCAACAACTGGTAATGCTCGTCTGTTAGACAGAGCGAAAAAAAAGAGGCGGTAGCCATAAAAGAAGAAAAGGAAAACGGTTCCTAGTGTATCACGTGATAAAAAAATCGATTTCTAACCAGTTTGTTATATAACATGGGAAAGTGATGTTTTTTTTTTATTTGTGAGTAGATTTCCTTACCACTTGCCAGTAACTACCAGAGATGCAAAGCACTTGAGTGTATCGAATAAAAAAAATCTTTTTTAAAAAACCATGTTTTTGGCGATTTATTTTTATACGCCTGCAATATATGCTAATAATTTCAGAACTACACACATTCACCCGTATCATAAATGTGACGTATTTTTATATATATTTGCCATTACATGGTACAAAGTGTCATTTTTTAGTATAACACCTGACGCGGAGGAACGGGGTACAGATGTTTATTTATAGAATCATGAATAGTATTCTTAATTTTATTGCACCTGACACCCCAAAGTTTTTCATGGAATATATAAAAATATTTTCTCAACATTAGATAACCCAATGATACTGAATTAAACAGAGCTGAGAGGGAAAATATATTATGTACGGCAGGAAAAGAAACTGGAATCTTAGGAAGATCTTTATCATTCCAGTTATTATAGCAGCAATCGCACTAATGAAAAAGAAATTGAAAGCTACCAGGCAAATATACCCGGGGAACCAAGTACAAGAGATTCATACAATTGCATCGAAAGTAGCGATTAGTATCTAAATAACATCTCTCGGTTCAAATGTATGAGATGTTAAGTGAATGTCTCGCATTCGATAAGATGCGCTCTCTGCCTAGAACAAAATGATATGAACATGGGGAAAAAAGCATTGCTATTCTTGAGTACGGTGGTAGTGGTTGTAGCAGCAGTTTGGTTCGTTTGTTTACGGCATATCAACCTTTTTGGGTTATTTAATATCGTATCCAGTAATTTTGGTGAAAGGTTTTATGCTTTAAGTTCTTTATGTTTCTTAATATTTGTTTATTAGGTTTAGTTGTTTTGTAGACGACAATGTTCTGAATTTTTTAGAGGCTGATTGTTTAGATTACTTTTATTGATAGGACTCTTCGACTGTTCTCAGGCATGTTGGTTACAAAAAAACATGTCTGAGGACGGTCAAAGGCCAATCCGTCCGAAAAGTTGCACAAATAACACTCAAGATAAGAACAATAGTCAGATTAATACAAGTAATATAAGAAAAATAATGTTTTGGTATTTGGATTTTCCGAAAATTATTGAGTTTTCTCAAACGGGCAGGGAAAATCAAATCAGTAATTTTTCGTGCATTTTTGGGCAAGATCTTCAGACAGTCTGATTCTGATGCCACCAATCTGTGGTGGTGGTGGTGGTAATAGTAGTATTAGTACTGGTGAGAATGTCGTTATTATCTCTAGTTATATGTGACAGAAACTTGCTTGTTTATCTTGTTTTTGTCCGCTAGAACATGGCATGAAATCATCGTGCAGATATTCCTGATCTCTGCAGAGATTCCCGAGTTCAAGATTCACCTGAAGGTCGGAGGTTACATCGGTCGAAACTTTGTGAGCACAACTCTCAAGATGAGAACAGTAGTTTGGCTCATCCAAGCATTACAAATCTTTAATTCTCATCCCAAAATTTCATGAACGTATTCCAACACGTTGCTCAAAGTTTGAAGATATTGCATACGGACAACTCTGGGTTCCTTTGTTCGTTTGCATAAGCAATGTGTAACCTTTGAAAAACTTGATTGTTTTCTTGGTTCGTTTAGGGTTTCCATTCATGTATTTATTCATGTAATCTTTTGTGTCTTTCTCTATGACAAGGTCTCGTAAATAATTGGCGACCACTTAAAAGAAAGAGAATGAACAGTTACTGTAAAGATAAATTATTTTGCACAAAATAAATGGGGGAAAATACTGCGATTAAAGATGGCGTACCGTTCACAACAACAAAACGATGGACTAATGGACTCTGCATTCTAACGGGCTAAGTATTGATTGTCCAGACTTTCTAGAATATATCAATTAGTGGAAAGACTGGTTGCTTGTTATCCGGAATGTTATTTCTATGGACATAATTGATGTGTCCTATTGCACACGCCGTGTCTAAAAGCATTTAACACACCGTTAAAATATGACACGCCCAATGTAGTGCTTCCTTTGCATTAGTTGGATTATCTAGAGTACTGTTTTCGTTTTGAGCGTCATTTTCACAACGTTTCGACCGATGTGACCTCCGACATACGGTATAATTTATGTTGACACACGAGTTCCAGGTAGACCACCGAAGTTAAGCAACGTTGAGCTAAAAGTGGGTGACTATTTGGGAATTCCAGGTGTTGTATATGCTCTCCGTTTATGTCGACATTGTTTCGCTTTGCATTTCTCCTTGCCACTGTACTCTAGCAGTGCTGATTCAGGAGAGTTGCAGTTGGATGTTTAGCAACTCTTGCCTCACAATTACACGCGCATCGGGTACCCGGTGTCTCTTGAGACTGAACGGAGGCATCGAACATCCGACATTTTTTACGTGTATCTTGTTTAAATCAGGAATTTTTTTGTCAAACAGAACTGCACGGAATTTCAGACATAACCCTTTATTTAATTCACGAGGGTAGCAACAGTTCGACAATATACACCTACAGAATGCGGAAACGTTGTGAAAATAGCACTCAAAGATAGTATCCCGAATAATCCAAATAATACGAATTACCAATCCTCCTCCCCTAAATTAGTAAACATTGTAGTTTCTAGTTA
>NC_136486.1:128526028-128538528 GCF_053919585.1 Euprymna scolopes | reverse complement strand
GCGTACCCTACGCGATGATTTAGCTGTTTATTTATTATATATCTAAAGCTAACAACAATCGGGCTCCGACCTTGCCCGGGATGTAATATAAAAGAATGCGTTCACTACTAGAAATATCTCTAAAATATATTTTTAATGTTCTAGACAGGGGGTTACGGTAAAGTAAAAGTAGATATATAAACAAAACAAGATATATTTTTTCTCGAGACTTAGTTTATAATAAAACTAGCAGAACAGGTGTACGGGCATTGCCCGGTGGAAGTATGACTCGCCCATCCCACCTGTACAAATAAATAATTTAACTACGGTTGTAAGTGGGAGCCACTGCGGCACTGGCGCTCCTGGCCAAAATAAATGTACCGTAGCAAAGTACCAATGAATGTCATATATATTCATATATTGAAACGAATATCTTCAAAATAATAAATACCGTAATTTTTAATGATTGAAAAAAACACGGAATTTTATAATTATAAAAAAAAAAAAGAAATATGTTGTGGAAATAAGATTGTTGGCAAAAAAATAAGGGCGTTTTATTTCTAATAATAAACTTCCGTATTTTTTTACATAATAATTCTAGAAAAACGCAAGTATTTGGGAACAAACCTCTTCAATCTAGTCACGAGTTAACATCTTCAATATAGCCTGAAATCCGGAATAAACGTCTGTATTTTTTCCGGCATAATAATAAAATAGGCAAGTATTTGGGAGATAACCTCTTGAATTTAGTCACAAATTAACATCTTCAATATAGCCATATTATCTATATAGCATTAATGGAGGTAACGTGCAAGGTTAAAATGTTAAATTGGTTGTTTCTCACCGCCTGTCACATTCATCCTTATTTGATGTTATTTAAAGCTTTTCTGTAAACTATTAGCACATGCAAAATTTCCACTGATAAATAGTTTAGCCATAAGCCAAACAACGCGAGTATGGGCCTTGTTTGGTAGTCCGTCGGAAAGCATAACGTTTTGTTGGCGACAATTGTACATGCGATATTCATTAGCATAATACTGGAAAACATAATAGTTGTCAAATCGCATGGAAACGATAAAACAATTAAAAATACATATTATGTATGTCAATTGTTTTTAGTTGTTTGTTTTTGTATTTTTTGTAAAAGACGCAAATATTTGGGAACTAAACTCTTCAATATATAAATATCTATGAAATGCGACGGTTTGAAACATCACCGATGTGCATGTGGTGTATTTAGTATTATAAAAGTTCGAGAAACTGTAAGTTAATATTTTGACGAAGACGTCATCATGATAAGTAAACTTAAGAAACGTGTTTTGACGAAGACGTCATCGTCGTCGTGATAAAACGAGTAACAAATACACTCACATAATTCGTTGTTACTTTTATTTTTTGTAGGAGAAATTTTATTATGGAATACACTAATATTTGGGAGCTCTGAATTCACCTACGCATTAAATGAATTTGAAGGCGGGGAAAATAATGTCTCTTAGTAATGTCACGTTTTAATGTTCGTTTATAAAGCGAATAAACTGATTCCAGATATGAGAAGTTTCAGAACCCGGCCAATCAGAATGGAAGGAGTTTAACAAGGAAGCTTTTTATTATTCATGAAGTGGAAACTTCAAAAGTTATGCTAAGTCTATGTATCTATGAGCCAATTGCAGTGGGTATAACCGCAGATTCTGTGGAACATGTAGGATTAGTTACGGTAACAACTAGTAGCCGTGGTAGGACTAAATTTTAGAGAGAAATATAGGGACCCCTTCCTCTAAAGATGTTGCGATTGTGATGGTGTTACTCGTAGGAGGCAATGTAGCATCGTTTCACGAATAAATCTGTCTACAGCTGTGTTCGAAAGCTATATAAGATGGTGGCTATTAACCTACATGTACTAAATGTGTATCTGTTGTTGCAAACCTACTATATTGTGGTCCAGAGGGAAATTTCTAGAGTCATTTTATTATATAGGAGATTAAAAACTACCATTACGAATCGTTCTTAATTTTATATATTCCTTATTATTTAAAACAAGATTTTTATTTAAATTTTCTTACTTGTTATAATATATACCAATCCTTATTTAAAAAGCTCAATGTAACTACAGAGCAATATAGTGAATAAATGACAAAAGACTATATTCCAAAGTTCATCATGTTGACAATCTTATAATTTATTCCTTTAATTGTAAATGTCAACTGAAAGGAATAAATTATAAGATGGTCAACATCATGAACTTTAGAATAAAGTTTTTGTCATTTATTAACTCTCTCTCCCTCTCTCTCTCTCTCTCTCTCTCTATATATATATATATATATATATATATATATATATATATCTGTATATCTATATATATATATATATCTGTATATCTATATATATATATATATCTGTATATCTATATATATATCTGTATATCTATATATATATATATCTGTATATCTATATATATATATATCTGTATATCTATATATATATATATATCTGTATATCTATATATATATATATATCTGTATATCTATATATATATATATATCTGTATATCTATATATATATATATATATATCTGTATATCTGTGTATATATATATATATATATATATATATATATATATATATATATATATATATATATCGCTCACCGTCTCTAAACGGAAATCTTCTACAGTCTACCGGTTCCATATGTCAGTATTTTAAAGTTAACTCTTAAAATAGTTTGCATATAAGCCCGGTATTATTCCCATACAAACCCTATGCATTATTTTCTGTATAAATAACATTTCCCATGTAAAATCTGAAGCGTTATACTTAGTCTAATTATTTATAACCTACTTCATATGAGGCTTTTGCTGTAGACAAAAATTCGATTTTACTTTTTTTTATATAAACCGAAGATAGTTTCTTCTGGACGATGGCTTAATATGTATTGAGGAAGACAAGGTTAAATATTTCAGTTTTAAGTTCAGACGGTTTATATTTCTGAACTAGTGTAAAGTTTAACAACCATCGTAACGACTATTTTGAAATATTAGGGGAAACTAGTTATTTCACTATTAGTTTCTAAATTAGCTAGTCATTTGAGGTACCGAGGTTTCTTATGCAGTTTTTTTATACAAGAATGTGATAAGTATTTAGCTAGTGTTAGACCTAGGTGATGTCGTTTAGTGCACACGGTATTACAGAAGAGATATTAATCATCTATATATTTCTATCCTTATATATGAATAACATGGAATATGCTTGACCGAGCTTTACACTTTGGTTCATTGTAAGACAGTAACTTCAATAAACCTTGTGTCCAAAACCACGAATACAAATAACTTTTATACGTTATCATAATGCCAAGTGTAATTTCCATGAATAGTTTGTTTCCAAAAACTTCCCATTTGTTGAAACTATCACTAAACTGCTTCGCTGTTGACTATAACACTGATATCTTAAAATATAATTGCAAATAATATATGTCATAAATAGTCGCTATATTTATCAAATTTTGTTCATTCCATTAATCATTTAAAATTCTTTTATAAATTATTCATCATTAGTCATTTTCCCTCAGTGGCCTTTGGCTTTGATAAGCAATGATTTATATAATGTTCATGTACAAACACCTGCCTGTCTCTGTTGATTAACTTTCTGATGAAGACTGATGAACTCGTTTACGCATTTAACAATGTTATGGTCAAGTATTAATTATAGCTAACATTTCTAATAGACAACAAAACAATTGCAATCTGTGTCTACTAGAAAAGTTTGAAATAATTAGATTTAGCGACAGTGATGTTTTATTAAATTAAATGAATAAGCTAATTTAGTAAATATACAATTAAAATAGAGTTTAATATGCTTAATTAGTTATATATTACTGGGTGTGTTGATGTATTTTAATTGTTATGGGCGCATGTTATGTATATATAATGAATTTTGTAAGTAGTTTCACGTTTAAATATTTTCTTGTATTATTAACCAGAGAAAAATAAACTAGAAACATTGCTTCATGCTTGCTTTGTTTAATCGTTTGACAGAAACTCACACTTGAGCTGATTATTAAATACAGAAACAATGCTCATCAAGTACGAGCCATTGTATACTAATCATTGAACCCTAGTAGCTGCATAGCTTCATACATAAGAATTTATTAGAAAACGGCTGTGGTTTAAATTAAACTTTGTAACGCTTGTGGTCGACTGAAAACCAATGAAAAATATTCGCGTATGGATGGTATAGATTTCTATTTCGGAATATAAAAAATGTGGTACGACTGATAAAAGTCTGAAGATTTCCATTCTATTCTAAATGAGTCTGAGGTTGAAGGTTCAATCCTCACTACGGGTGATGGAAAAATCAATATTACGCAAGACTTCCATCCGGTTATGACTGATGAAACTGGAACAATGACTGAGCATTAAGTGAATAATGAATTCGATTCGAAATCATGTATTGATTTCAGATTTTGATAAAACACCAGGAGGTCAAATATTATATCGGCCGAAACGTTGTGAGAATAAAATTCAAGATGAATAGCAGTCTAAAAGAAACATTTACTAGAAAGTTGAAGAGCTATTAAGACAGGTGTGGTACCATTAAAACGAGCGATCTTTTGTGCTCAATAATGTTTTTCTTCATAGCCATCACCATTCTCAATGCACATTTGCTAACGATGGGGTGGTTGCTGTTCATGGGCGTCTGGAGCACGCTTTATCACTCACATCTCTGTTGTCCATTTTGAAATCGACGAACACATCTCTTAACTGTGCTAACATCAACTGCATTGGCTTTGTAAACATTCAACAGAAACCGGTGAATGTTGAAAGATTAAAATTGTTTCTGCGTGGAAAAATTCAATGACACATTTCTGCTTTTAACGCACGTCAATGACAGAGGTTGCTTTTATGGTCTCGCATCATCAGTATCTGCACCAGATGAAACGCTCATATCATAAATGCATAAATCCAGTCATAATAGCAATACGATTTAGAATTCCCTCCGATCGATTCTGTTTGGTGGAATAAAATATTAGGAGATATGTATTTCTGGAATGTCTTTCGTATTTGTTATTTTCCTTAATATTATGATGGTTTACTTTATTCTTTCGCTGAATAGACTTGAATTTCTGAGGAATTATTTTTCACTGACTTGGTGCTAGCATATCAGGCCGTCCGAAGATACCGGCTTCTTAACCTAAAATGCAGCAAATATTAATATTACTTTTTGCTCTCTCTTTGCAAAACTCAACCAGGTTCCGCAATGCCAAAGACAAAAACAATTTTTACTCTACGAAACAACCAAACTAAACACTATAAATGAACAATTTGAAAATATAAAGGAATCATTTAACAAAATACCCAGATTCAGCATTCGATAACGTGAAAAGTGTTGATATGCCGTAAATTTAGCAAAACAACCCAACCAAAAAGTTCAGTTCCACGATAGCTTAGATCACCAGAAGATGAAGAGAAAATAAATACCTTTCTTCTTTAGACAATCGCCATTGCAGCCATTGACTTGCTCTAACGATTGTATTTGCTTCTCGCTTATCTGTATTCAATTTCCGTTTCGGTGCGATCGAGCTTGATTCCATAGTTTATAGCTATCCTCTCATCTTTGTGATATAGCATTGACGGAGTGACTAGAAGGAGAATTAACGCTCGAAATAACCACAATCGTTGAACATGAAACTGACAGCATAACCGCGTTAATGTCTATTTGTTATGATGATCACGGTGGCCTCATTGAAGGTAGCAAACTCACGTTTATTTGACTGGTGACTTTTGCGTTACTTATTATCGAAACACTGCCGTTCAGAAACGATTAAGTGAACACATGGTTACATCACTTAATAAATTATTATATTAATTAGAATTTATATTAATTATATTATTATAAAATAGAATCTTTATCTGTATGTAAAAGAATAAAAACAACATTGTTTCAGAATAATTTAGGTGAATATTGGTCAGTTTTATTTGCACTATTCAAACTACTGCTCCCATCTCGGCTGATGGTCTCGTAAAAACCTGACTGATATAATTCCTGATCTTCTTCATATGCAGGTCCTGGATATGACCTTAAATTATATCCAGTGGTGAGGCCCCAGCTTTCGGGCTTTGGGTGTGTGGAGCTACTCTTTAATTGCCATTGCTCCCAGGTCCAGAGTCAGAGTGGTAGTCTCTGTTAGGGTCCCAACTATGGGTTAAATAGAAACCGACTTGAAAACAACAAATAAAAATTTTTTCTTAAAAATCTTTGGATTCGGCATTAAATAACCTGAAAAGGGTTGATATGCCGTAAAACAAAAACAACCAACCAATATTCATATGCATCCTATAGAAATTAGGCATAGGTATGTCGAATTCAGAAATTTATCTGAACTGAACCCTTCGTTTAGTCCATGGATATATTTTACCCGTTCTATTTTTAGACGTGAGGTCACGTAGATGTTCGGTACGTAGTGGGTAGGGTTACCGTTTTCGTTGTCTTTCTCAAATAATTTTATGCCTACAGTAGAACCCTGGGACACATTAAAAATTAGTAACAAAATACAGTACAGTATATAATACACATGTACATGATCAAATAACATTATAAATAACATCGTAAGGCGTAATCAGGGGCCGGAAAAGCATCGTATTCCATATCGTAAGCTAAGAAAAAATGTATCCTAGGACCACCGTATCCCGGGATTCTACTGTATATAAATTTCATAAAAATAGGATGTACGATTTATATTTGTATTTGAAGTTTAATGAGGGCTATTCTTAAATAGCCCTCATTAGTTCTGCATTTGTAGATTCAGAAATGCTTTCATTGTACTCTCTGATAAATTTTACATAAGAATTTTCAGCTTTTATGTCCATTTTTTAACCTTTATTTTCTATAGCGAACACACAAACATCAAACACACATTGTGCTTTCTCTCGTTTTCGTATACACACACGTATGTGTATGCTTTATTGTATTCTTTATTAGCAATGGTGGGAACGCTGCCACTGTATTCAAAGTCACTTATCTAAATTATAGTTTTTACTCCCTTGAACGCAAAGGCATACATTAAGTTGCTCCTTTTGACTGGGGGGGACATTGCTTTCATTCATATTTGTATATTTTAACCCTTCCAAGCGCGGACGGCCAATGTACCAACCCTAGCAACATAGCTAAAAAGACGACTCCACCGATATTTAGGCCTTTTAATAATGTTATCAAATAAATGTGCTAATTATCTTTTTCTTTTTTTTTTTAACTAATTATTGCTTGATTGGGTCAGGGTCAGAAGGGTTAATGTTTTTGCGTATATGAAGCTTGTATATTTCTACAGACATATATATGTATTTCGCATAGTATAGATTAAGCAATATAAATTAACTCGATTCATAAAAATATATTTAGAGAACGCATTAGGATATTAATTTCCTAAGAGGAACTGTTTTGCCCACACTTTTATGTCCCCTTACAAAGATTAAAATCAAGATATATATATATATATATATATATATATATATATATATATATATATATATATATATATGTTTACTATTTTATGGGAAAGAATTCCAACAAAGTGCGCTATTACAAAGAAAAAATTCATATAAGAGCTTAATATTTACTTATTTAAAACTGTACAGGCGGTCAGAAAAACATTGGTACCGTCGGTTTCAAGCCTAACATAAGGGGGGGCAGTTAATGGTAAATAATTTTAGGCTCTCGTTAGCCATATTGTCTTCTGTTCTGAACAGGCTCTTGTCAGCCATATTGTTTACTGTTTTGGAACAGAAAAATATGGCTGACGAGAGCCTAACATTATTTACCATTAACTGGTTCCCCTTATATTAGGCTTGAAACCGACGGTACCAATGTCTCTCTTACTTTCTGTACAGTTATATATATATATATATATATATATATATATATATATATATATAAAAGTTCTATTCGACTCCTGTCTAGGTAATCTACATCTAAAATTTCAAGTGCTCAGACCCAAAATTGGTAGAGGATTTTGGTAGAGTCTGCAAAGATCAACTCTTTTAACTTTGACCGCTTATCAACCAAATTTTCGCCCAACTCTGATTAAAAAGCTTGCTGCGTGCCTGAATACGCTTTACGTGAAATTTCAAATGTTTATACCCATAATTGGCTGATTAGTTTGCTAGAGACTGCAAAGATGAAATCTTTAGAACTTTGACCCGTTGGCAGCCAAATTATCGGCCAAAACCCGATTAAAAAGCTTGCCATATGTCTGAATACATTTTATGTAAAATTTTAAATGTTTAGACCAAAAATTCACTGAGTAATTTGGTAGAGACCGTAGGAATCAATTTTTTTTTTTAACTTGAGCCGCAATTTTGCCTCCTTAACATTTATTGTTTTGAGCTCAAATCAAATTAAAGTTTGATTCTTGTCCAAGTAACATACAACTAAAATTTAAATTGTAAGAACTAAAATTGGCGGAGGAGTTTGGTAGAGTTTTCAAAGGTCATATTATTGACCTTTGACTCCTTGAAAGCAAAATTTCTGGCCGAAAACCGATTAAAAAGATTTTCCCAAATCTCAATACCCCTTATGTCAAATCCCAAGTCTGTAGACTGAAAATTGACAGAATAATTCAGTAGTGAAATGCATACACACAGACAATTTCGCTTTTATAGGTATATAGATTTAATTTATATTCAATTTAATATATTTGCGATTATTAACAGCTGACAACAGTTGCGTTTAAACGGGAAGTAAACTTATTTATTTCAGTTATGAGAATTAAGCTATGAAAGTCACTGTGCGGTTAATTTGCATAGACCAAGATGTTTTATTGTTCTCTAAATCTAATATGTGCTTACTTTTTGTAACAAGTTAGGATATTCGGTACATCTTGAATCATGTTACTAATCCCTCCTCCCGTCTATATGTTTCGAACAGGCAACGCTGGGTATATCTAACTAGTGTGCATAGATATAGTAACATTTTGATTTATCATTGACTTTAGGATTTGTAAGTTAAAAAACCGCAATCGCAACCATTGGCTTGATACAACGACGGTTTTTAAATTCTAATCGAATCTTAACATATAGCAATCTGTGTTGAGAGCAATGTCAGTTATGGTAGTATGAAGCGACGGCGATCAATATCTGTAGCCAACAATTCAAAGTGGGAATAGTGAAGCATTTCCTTGCCATCGGCCATTTCCGCTACTCATATTTATGAAGGAAAATAAGTTACCGCAATCTTTGAATATCTAACCAGACGAATCCGAAATTATTCATATTGAGTTGTAGCTTAGTATATATGTATAAAATTATTACTTGAAGTTGATTTGGAAGGGAACACGCATTGTTATGCACATCAAACTGGTCTTTCTGTGATGATTGCAATATATATATATATATATATATATATATATATATATATATATATATATATATATATATATACTTAATCAAGGGGCCCACTGCCTTGGACTAATTCTTGAGCTCTATATGAGATACATAGATATTCGAATGTTCCATATAAGTTCTTTATCTCTCAAACACTGAGTTAGTAAAGAAATTCAGAACATAATTTTCCTCTCTCCATTTAACCATTTTTCTATGTTATAGTATATCTTTCGTTTTGATTTCTTGGTCTTACTGGATTCCAGGAAAAGAATTTATCTAGTCTGGTGGAGTATGCAGCTTCGTGCTATTACTTGATGCAGCATTACTTGGAGAAGGTGCATCTTTCCTCGTAAAAGCTTATGTAAGTTAACCATAGTGAGAAAATCTTATTTGGGCAGCGAATACTATGTGATTTGGAATATTTGGTCAGGGTTTACTTCATACCAGGTTGTTATGACAGACCCCTGTATGGAGAGACCTTAGAAACCCGAGGACAGTGTCTAGTAGACATTACAGTTTTTCCAGTACGCATCCAAGTTCTGAGTGGCGATAGATGTGAAAGACAAAACGCACACCGTATTTTTATGACCGAGACATCAAAAGAGGTTTTAAAATTGCATTGAGAATGGTGGTAACTATATAGAATAATAGAATTTGGAGAAGAACAGATCGCTTGTTTCAATAGCACCACTTCTGTCTTCGTAGCTTTTAACGTTTTAATCATACGTTTAAAATAGCAGGTTTTAGTGTTGGAACGGCCCTCGTATATAAAGCATGATGCCTATATGCACGTATTTAACCAGTATGTTTGTGTTCAGGTTTTAATTACTAACACTCTTTGTAAACCTGTAAATTAGTAAATACATCAAACATTAAACGTGTGATTAAAACACATCAAGAACTAACCCCGCTAGATGATGAATGAAATCGAACATACTTACAAAACATCAATTTAAATAAATTTTAAGTACAATTATATTTCGCTTCTTTATCTTTCCTTTGATATATGTTTGTAACCCATAAACAAATATGGCAATTAAGCTGTAAATCATTTCCTGCGTTAAATCCTCATACGAAATCGCCAGGCTATGAAGCCTCATTATTCTCTACAAGGATTAAATGCGAAATGTTCTATGTAGCTTAATTGTCATTTATTTTCATAACTTACTGCCTCGCTCAGCAAACGCAGAGAATCGCAGATGCAGTAGAATTTCTACTCTAATAGCTCTGTCCCAAGATCGCTTGCATTTAGAATTCCATTCAGGTTTTGCCGACTGTACTAATATAAGGAAACATAAATGTAATGGGAACAAACATAACACCGCACCACTCCCAATTTTGGGATATGCAATTCATTGTGTCTTCTAACGTCCCAGATGCAATATTAATTGTCTTGAGTGAAATGAATTAAAACACACGACATATATATATATCCATATATATAAATATACAGATATATATATAGATATATATATACATATATTTATATATACATATATTTATATATACATATATTTATATATACATATATTTATATATGCATATATATACATATATATACAAATATATATACCTATATATGCATATATATACATATATATACAAATATATATACCTATATATGCATATATATACAAATATAGATACCTATATATACAAATATATATACATATATATATACATATATATATACATATATATACATATATATACAAATATATATACATATATATACAAATATATATACATATATATACAAATATATATACAAATATATATACAAACTAGCATGGGTGCCCGGCGTTGCCCGGGTGTTTGGAGGTGTATGCTGAGCAAAAAAAAGGGGGTAATTTTTTAAACTTTGACCCCTATTATGACCCCTGAAAATTTATTGTTTTGGGCTCAAATCAAGTTATTAAGTTAGATTCATGTCCACGGAAGCTATATCTAAAATTTAAAATGTGTAGACCCAAAATTGTCGGAGAAGTTTGGTAGAGTTCTCAAAGCTCAAATCGTTGAACTTTGACCCCTTAATCGCCAAATTTCTGGCTAAAAACCGATCACATAGATTTTTCCAAATCTCAGTACCCTGTATATCAAATTTCGAGTCTGTAGACTAAAAATTGACAGAGTTATTTCGTAGGGAAATGTACACACACACACACACACACACACACACACACACACACACACACACACACTTTAACTTTTATAGATATATAGATTTAAAATTTGAGTCTGACAGAATGACAAAATTATATTGCAAACCGATATATTAAACAAACGAACTTCAAAGAGACAAATGAACATATAAGTAAAAACAATTTGTATTAGAAAACATTTATTATTCCACGTCTTTTTTTTACAGACCTGACGACTGAGGTTCGCTCTTAATAAAAATTGTTTTTTATAGTCTTAATTTTGACTTCCTTTTTCATAAAAAACTAAAAAAAAAATCAAGAAAGAAAAGAAATTTAATTTTATTTTTTCATTAATTTCTTTCTGTGCAAAGCAATTCTTTCAAACTTACTCTGTTTCCAAAATGTTTTTATTTTATTCCCCTCCCCCTTCATTCATTTTCCTCCGCATCCTGGCAAGATTACTGTACACATAGATTCGAAAAAATAGTCAAAAACAAATATATAAATAAATGTTATCAAAGGCAAGATAAGTTACTTTTCTACCTAACTGGATATCTTTTTTGTGTTTTTATTCAATGTAATATATTTATTCAGCTCGAAAAACATACAGTGTTTACCGATGTGTTGGAAAATTCAAGATGGCGTCTCACACCCTCTTTAACACCGTAAGTTTGGGAAAAGGTGTTATAAATAAAAAACTATACAAAATACTATTAAAAACCCGCCGAATATATGTCAACCTATGTCACGGTAACATATATTGAGCGAGTTTTTAACAGTATTTTAACAGGGCACATCGTAAAAACTGACCCATTAATTTTCCTGAAGTAAAAACTATATAGTTTTTAAACTTTTAAAACTGTACATTATAAAAAGAAAACTGTTCGAGTGATTTTTTTTTTTTTTTTTTTACATGGGTGTCACCACTTATCAAGGCCCAGAGGCCACTCAAGGATAAGGGTTAATAGGTATACATTAGTCATTGTGATTTTAGCATAGTAAACAGTGGGAAT
>NC_136486.1:128443528-128511028 GCF_053919585.1 Euprymna scolopes | reverse complement strand
ATATATGTGTATATATGTGTATATATTTATATATATGTGTATATATATATGTGTATATATGTGTATACATTTATATATATGTGTATATATATAAGTATATATGTATATATATATGTGTATATATATGTATATATATGTGTATATATGCATATATGTGTATATATGTATGTGTATATATGCATATATATGTGTATATATGCATATATATGTGTATATATGTATGTATATATGTGTATATATGCATATATATGTGTACATATTTTTATATAAATGTATGTATATATGTGTATATTTATGTATGTATATATGTGTACATTTATGTAGGTATATATGTGTATATATATGTGTGTATATATGTGTGTATATATGTATGTATATATTTGTATATATGTATGTATATATATGTATATATGTGTGTGTATATATATGTATATATGTGTGTGTATATATATGTATATATATGTATATATGTGTGTGTATATATATGTATATATATGTATATATGTGTGTGTGTATATATATGTATATATGTATATATGTGTGTGTATATATATGTATATATGTGTGTATATATATGTATATATGTGTGTGTATATATATGTATATATGTGTATATATATTTGTATGTATATATGTGTATATATGTGTATGTATATATGTATATATATATGTATGTGTATATGTGTATATATATATGTATGTGTATATGTGTATATATATATATGTATGTGTATATGTGTATATATATGTATGTATATATGTGTATATATGTAAGTATATATGTGTATATATATGTATATATGTGCATATATATATGAAATTATGTGTGTATATATGTGTATATATATCTGTATATGTATGTATATATATGTATACTTACATATACATGCATGTGTGTATATGTATGTATATATATGTATACTTACATATACATGCATGTGTGTATATGTATTTATATATATGTATATTTACATATATATGCATGTATGTATATGTATGTATATATATGTATAATTTCATATATATGCATTTGTGTATGTATTTATATATATATATATATATTTACATATATATGCATGTGTGTATATGTATTTATATATATATATGTATATTTACATATATATATGCATGTGTGTATATGTATTTATATATATATGTATATTATCATATATATATGCACGTGTGTATATGTATGTATGTCTATGTATATTTACATATATATATATATATATATGCATGTGTGTATATGTATGTATATCTATGTATATGTACATATATATGCATGTTTGTATATGTATATATAGTTATATTTACATATATATGTATGTTTATGTGTGTATATTTACATATATATATGCATGTGTGTATGTGTATATATGTGTATATTTACATATATATATGCATGTTTGTATATGTATATATATGTATATTTACATATATATATATGCATGTGTGTATATGTATATATATATATGTATATTTACATATATATATGCATGTGGTTAAATACATATGTGTATATTTACATATATATATGCATGTGTGCATATGTATGTATACATGTGTATATTTACATATATATATATATGCATGTGTGTATGTATATATGCATGTGTATATGTATGTATACATGTGTATATTTACATATATATATATGCATGTGTATATGTATGTATACATGTGTATAATTACATATATAGGCATATGTATATGTTTGCATATATGTGTATATTTACATATATATATGCATGTGTGTATATGTATGCATATATGTGTATATTTACATATATATATGCATGTGTGTATATGTATGCATATATATGTATATTTACATATATATGTATGTATATATATATGCATGCGTGTATATGCATGTATATATATGTATATTAGTATTATTATATATACATATATATATTTATATACATGTATGTATATTTACATATATATATATATATATATATATATATATATATATATGAGAGAGAAAGTATATTTAAGGATGTGCGCCGAATGTATTCAACTCTAGTTAATGCAACGTTCATTGTTTCCCATCGTTTAAACACTCTAGATTGTCCACTGTCTCTGCCTGAATTTTTAATTTATAAGTTGTTAATTCCCTTTATTCCAATGACAATTGTTTAGTATCCTTGAGGTTAACATTTATCAAATCCAATTAAAGGTGGCTTCATGTCTGGTGTCGAATTGTTTTAATCTGTAGAAAGTGTCACTATCGATGGCTGCGAAAGCATAAACACTGCTGTATAAAGAATAAGTATACACTAGGAAAAGATCAGTGCCAATATGCTTATAAGCAATATATATATATGATTAGTTGATATTTTAATGTTTTTCATTTTTTTTTATGGGTGGTCTAGAGTACGATTTCGGTAATGTTTAAAAAAATAGACTTGTGTATCTATGTTATTCGTCATGTTGCATAGGATATATATTCCACAATACAGAACTATAGGCTACACAATTCAGGATATTACTAAGCACATACATCTTGAGTAAATTGGATTCCCAATCGGATATACGTCTTCGACAGCAGTCCAACAGTCAGTTTGTTGCTGTCTGGCTAAGATATAGTTTTAAGTTTCTATAGGTCCACTCTTCCAGACTTCACGTTCTCTTTGCAAAGGGGTTAGTTTATTGGTAATATCCTGAGGCGACTCCACTGAGGAATGCCACTCTGAATGTATATCTATTTCTCAAGTCAGCATGCACTAATCCTCGTGCCCTGGCTTTTCAAAACCACACCTGACTTGTGTCTAACCTCTTGGAGAGAAGGTAAATACATGTTATTGACGTTCATGTGCGAACACCTATGCTTTCAAATAGGTATATCATTCAAAATTTGATGTAGAGTAATTATTTTCTCTTCTAAATCATTTGTATATTACGTATACATTTATATTACACCACCAGAGAGCTCATGTATTTATTAATTTACCTTAAATAACTGTAATCAACAGTTTTGTTACACAAATAGTTCTCAAAGTTTAATATTGAAAATTCATTAAATATGGTGATACACGTCGTTGTCATGGGTCCGAACTGACAATCTCGTGGCGTGGAGAGTTCTAAAGTCACGAGTATTGAATTTCTTCTGGCAGTGCTTGTCAATATTTTTAATGCTCTAACGCCTCTGGATAACCATATTTTTGCATTCGTTCTCTACTTTGTCAGAGGGGATGCTGTCGGACGAAAAACCGGTAGTTTTTTTTAGAGCTGAAAGGAATTACTAAACAGCTGAACGCGCCATTTGTGTCGTAGGAAAAACATAATTCATGTTTTGCATATCTTCTTAATCCAGCACTGCTTCTCGAAATCGAGTTAGAATTTTCCAGTCGGAGTCGGTCCCGCATAACTTCTCTAAAGAATTCAGTATCAGCAGCCTAACTGAATTACTCTTTCGCAAAGAGAAAGATTGTCTTTAAAACAATCTCTTACATGGACTTGCACACACAACCGAGTGGAACTATTTAACCTTTGAAAGTGCAGCGGCAAGCTGTCAACACATCAAGTCGAGCGGGCTCATATACGTTGTTTTCAACGCACTTGCTGTCAACTCCGCTATTTCAACACAAGATTGGCATTTCTCTCTTATCGGCTGCCTTTATAAATTTTTGATTGGCTATCGATCGTAGTATGAGTTCATTAAGTGAAGGAAGAAATCGTTCTTGAGTGAGCCAATTTTAATGTATTGTCCTAATTCAGCTGGCCAATTTTTGAGTAGCTTGATTACCTCAGTATTAACAACTGATCTCGTGCCAATTTTCCCATCTTGAAGAAGCTGCTCCTGATTTTTAACTCCTTTATATTTTTTCATACTTTAAGAAACGCCATGTAGCCATACTATTGTTCATTTAAAACTGTTATATTATAAACATTTATATTCATACTTATTCATTAAATGTAATTCAAGGGGAGTAGAAATTGGAATTTTTGTTTACTGTCGGCAGCCTTGCAACTCTCGCATCAGTTAATTTGTCTTTTAGTCCTTACATTTCATGAGAGTCGTGGATATGACCTTAACCTATATCCAGTGGTGAGGCCCCAGCTTGCGGGCTTTGGGGAGTGTGTTGCCATCCTTTAATTGCCATTGCTCTCAGGTCATCTCTGAACTGGAGTGATAGTCGCTGTTAGGGTCCCAACTATTGGTTAAATAGAAACCGACTTAAAATTATTGTATTAAAAAAAAATTTTCGTAAAAATAACTGGATTTGGCATTAAATAACCTGAAAAGGGTTGATATGGCATAAAACAAAATCAACCAACTATATTCCATGATGGGTATGTATGGGAATGTGGGAAATTGCTGTTTCCTTGGTCGGAATCGATCAATGTCGCATCAATTGTTAGCGATTTTTCCCCCTGATGAGGTATTTTTAGCTGCTTACATCAAGTGGTTTCAGGTTTTGTCTGAAGCGATTTCCATTAAAATGTTAGAAATTTCAATTATTATGCTCCTGCTCTCGGACGGATGTTTCCTTTTCAGCTGACCTTGGAATTGTCTAAAATTTTCTGGATTATCTCCAAATTTAATGTATCCTAAATGATGCTGTATTCTCTCGAAAATCACTGGAGTTGCATCCCATTTCGATCATATTGACTTAAATTTATTTTGTCGTAATGAATATACATCGTTACTCGGAAGTCGAAAAAACTCTTATATTTATAACATGCCTGGCAATTGTTCATTCAACGATTGTCTCACTAATACATTACATGGTTATCGTTTATAATGTTGACGGCAACATCGCCTACGCTGCAGTTAATACTGATGTGCATGTATTTATCTATAGTATGTATACTTCAACGCAGTCATACAAAAGTTAGTGAGTAAAACGCGTAACTTTTACTAGTCACCGAACAAGATCATTTTAAGTGGTAAGGAAAACGAGAAAGAAAAATCAAATAATAAAAAACAGATTAAACTCATCGTGTAGTAAATAGTGGGTAATCAACAATTCACCCACTATCCAACAATCATGAGATTGTTTGCACAGCAACTGAGAAAGCTAATATGCTTGCCCGTCAGTTTGCATCAAACTCTACCGTGGACCCAGCAAGCCATTCCCTCCCTGGTTTTCCTCTGCGAACAGAAACCACACTAGATGATCTAGATCACCCCTTCTCAAGTACATTATATCATAAAAAAAACTAGACACTTCAAAAGCATGTGGACCTGATCTCATTCCGGCTGTGCTATTAAACAAATGCTCTCCCGCCGCCTGAAATGAATTTGATAAAATCCTAAACACTGTCCAAAAAAGTAAAGTGAGTGTTTTTCCCTTGAGATCATCAGAAATGATGATGTATATATGAATATTTAAATTAATAACATAATTTTATGGTTTTTATATTAACGTTTTAGTAAATAATAAATATGAACACTGGTGAACTACTATTTTCTTTTCCGTCATTTTTAGATGAAAGGTTAGGGTTAGTATGACAATGTTGTTAAATACGAAAAATATTGCACGTATTTATTCATTCATGATTTTACCAAAATAAACGGATTTGATATCAAAAACATTTTTTTTAATTGCTGATATACCGTCAGGCGAAACAACCGAACCTTATTACAATTACAGTCATAATTTAGGAAAATTCTCAAATGTAAGTTTAAGCTTAAGGGGGTATTAAGAATACACTGACATACAAGGAATCAAGATTATTTGGTGTCTAATGACTATGCATCAAATTTAATGCAAATCTGAAATATTTAAAATTTTATATAGAAGGTTAAAATACTCTGAATTTGGGGGATTATTTAATGAGAAATATGTATTGTTAAATTATCATAAAAATTGGGATTATCGGAATTTACACGAAGGACTTGACCCCACCCCTTCGGATCTATTTGCATAAAACAAATTAGACCACGTATATTCGATATTACCAAAGTTTACGACTATCAGCGTTGTTCCAAAATCCATATTAGGCTAATATGTTTGGGAAGGAATCCTTTACATCCAAACATATAGCACACATTTAATTTATCACACAAATATAATATGTATAATATAATTGTTTTATGCGAATTTAGCTGAAATCATTTTTATCAATATATGTAATTTATATAATTTATTAATTTTAGTCAAAACCATCGAAAAACATCGGCCAAGTTTCAAGACACGTAAAATCAAGTAGGAGAATACATGAGGAAGCTAGACACATTTTATAGTCACATTTTGACATGTCTTCAAAGCCAAGAAAAGAAATATTGAAAACATGTGAAGTTTTTTTTTCAACTCATATATTCATCATCTTAACTAATAATACTCTTGTTTAGCGTTGTTCGCGAGAAACTTAATGGTAAGATTGATGCCACTTCTGTTGAAGTAAATTAAAACCCAAATAACAAATTAGAATATATATTATAAATGGTGGCCTTTTTGTTTTTCAGTGTAAGATAATTAAGATCCAATGGATAGAAATAGTAAAGAAATTATCCTTTATCAATTATGATCTGAATGTCCAAATAAGTTATTTCCTCTCTGTTTGCGGTAGCCTTTCTCCTTTTCTATTCATTCTTTCAATTTTTATTTCTTCGTTTCTTTTTTTCTTTCTCCCCATTAAATATCCTTTTACCCCATCTTCTATTAAATATTTTTATCCTTCCCCCTAAAAATCTCCATTTTCTCCTTTCCTCCCAAGAATTCCTTTTTTTCTCCTTTCCTCCCATGAAAACCCCCTTTACTTTTCCACTCCATGAAATCTCCATTTTCCCATTACCTCATGAAATCTTTTTCCTTTAACTCCGATGAATATTCATTTTATTATACTTCTCTGCTTCATGGAAACTCTTTTTATGCTTCAAATCTATAAAAACTCCTGTTCCCTTTCCCCCCAAGGAAGCTCTCTTTTTTCCTTTCCTCCCGTTAAATTTTTATTTTCCTTTATTCTCATAGAAAACTTGTTCTTTTATTTTTTTTATTTATTTATTTATTTATTATTTTTTTTTTTTTTTGCTCTCGTAAAAAACTTGCTCTTTTGATCTTTTTAAAATACCCATTCACAAAAGTAGATTTGAGGGGGAGTAAAAAAAAGATTTAGTGGGTGGAAAAGACAAAGTGAGATTTGGTGAAGGGGAAAGATTTTGTGGAGGTTAAAGCAAAAATGAGATAGTCTGGAGGGTAAAGAAAAATATTTGGTACAACGTAAAAAAAATGATGTTTGGTAGAGTCTGCAAGGGAGCATGATGTTTGGTAGAGTCTGCAAGGGAGCATGATGTTTGGTAGAGTCTGCAAGGGAGCATGATGTTTGGTAGAGTCTGCAAGGGAGCATGATGTTTGGTAGAGTCTGCAAGGGAGCATGATGTTTGGTAGAGTCTGCAAGGGAGCATGATGTTTGGTAGAGTCTGCAAGGGAGCATGATGTTTGGTAGAGTCTTCAAGGGAGCATGATGTTTGGTAGAGTCTGCAAGGGAGCATGATGTTTGGTAGAGTCTGCAAGGGAGCATGATGTTTGGTAGAGTCTGCAAGGGAGCATGATGTTTGGTAGAGTCTGCAAGGGAGCATGATGTTTGGTAGAGTCTGCAAGGGAGCATGATGTTTGGTAGAGTCTGCAAGGGAGCATGATGTTTGGTAGAGTCTGCAAGGGAGCATGATGTTTGGTAGAGTCTGCAAGGGAGCATGATGTTTGGTAGAGTCTGCTAGGGAGCATGATGTTTGGTAGAGTCTGCAAGGGAGCATGATGTTTGGTAGAGTCTGCAAGGGAGCATGATGTTTGGTAGAGTCTGCAAGGGAGCATGATATTTGGTAGAGTCTGCAAGGGAGCATGATGTTTGGTAGAGTCTGCAAGGGAGCATGATGTTTGGTAGAGTCTGCAAGGGAGCATGATGTTTGGTAGAGTCTGCAAGGGAGCATGATGTTTGGTAGAGTCTGCTAGGGAGCATGATGTTTGGTAGAGTCTGCTAGGGAGCATGATGTTTGGTAGAGTCTGCTAGGGAGCATGATGTTTGGTAGAGTCTTCAAGGGAGCATGATGTTTGGTAGAGTCTTCAAGGGAGCATGATGTTTGGTAGAGTCTGCTAGGGAGCATGATGTTTGGTAGAGTCTGCAAGGGAGCATGATGTTTGGTAGAGTCTGCAAGGGAGCATGATGTTTGGTAGAGTCTTCAAGGGAGCATGATGTTTGGTAGAGTCTGCAAGGGAGCATGATGTTTGGTAGAGTCTGCAAGGGAGCATGATGTTTGGTAGAGTCTTCAAGGGAGCATGATGTTTGGTAGAGTCTTCAAGGGAGCATGATGTTTGGTAGAGTCTGCAAGGGAGCATGATGTTTGGTAGAGTCTTCAAGGGAGCATGATGTTTGGTAGAGTCTGCTAGGGAGCATGATGTTTGGTAGTCTGCAAGGGAGCATGATGTTTGGTAGAGTCTTCAAGGGAGCATGATGTTTGGTAGAGTCTTCAAGGGAGCATGATGTTTGGTAGAGTCTGCAAGGGAGCATGATGTTTGGTAGAGTCTGCAAGGGAGCATGATGTTTGGTAGAGTCTGCAAGGGAGCATGATGTTTGGTAGAGTCTGCAAGGGAGCATGATGTTTGGTAGAGTCTGCAAGGGAGCATGATGTTTGGTAGAGTCTGCTAGGGAGCATGATGTTTGGTAGAGTCTGCTAGGGAGCATGATGTTTGGTAGAGTCTGCTAGGGAGCATGATGTTTGGTAGAGTCTGCTAGGGAGCATGATGTTTGGTAGAGTCTTCAAGGGAGCATGATGTTTGGTAGAGTCTGCTAGGGAGCATGATGTTTGGTAGAGTCTGCAAGGGAGCATGATGTTTGGTAGAGTCTGCAAGGGAGCATGATGTTTGGTAGAGTCTGCAAGGGAGCATGATGTTTGGTAGAGTCTGCAAGGGAGCATGATGTTTGGTAGAGTCTGCTAGGGAGCATGATGTTTGGTAGAGTCTGCTAGGGAGCATGATGTTTGGTAGAGTCTGCTAGGGAGCATGATGTTTGGTAGAGTCTGCTAGGGAGCATGATGTTTGGTAGAGTCTGCTAGGGAGCATGATGTTTGGTAGAGTCTGAAAGGGAGCATGAGATTTTGTGGAAGGATTTTATAAAACACAGGCCCACACAAATGCACGCGCATATATGCAGATAGATGAAAATATGGCGCACGTTTTCATAGATATGTATGAAGTAAGCACTTACTAGAAATACAAACGAGTATGTTGCTGAAAAGAACAGACGAACCATTTTAGTAGGTTTTCAAAATAATATCGGGTAAATTTCAATCATTGTGTGTACTATATCAGTAAAATTGTTCGAGGTGATTATCCGTGTTATCTCAGCTGCTATTTACTCGTTTGTTTGATTCTCTTCGTTTGAAATCTTCTGCAGTTCGAAGCCAACGAGGAGAAAATTGTTTCTTTTTAAGTCTTTCGAGCGGAAAAATCTAAAGGAACCCAACTTTAACAACATATACGGTATTATTAACGAGATATTATATTGGTGTTAGTTTTGGTTCAATATGACTAGAATATACGTCTATAGTTACGTCGGCACACTTATTCTCATACAACTGCTGAATTAAAATGACGTTGAGTGGGTGATCATTCGAAACGACGAATGTTATAAGGAACAAAATCTCTTTTTATACAAAAGAGTGATTACTTATTAAGATCCAGAGTCAACTCCAATAGAATGGTTATTGAGATGCTCAGTTGAACAACATTACGAGAGGATTACAAACGATGGGTTGGATGTGCATAAATTAATAAGACGCTTTAGCAAGCATTTTTAAACATTGGTCTTACTTAGAAAATGCCATGTTGTAGTCCGCTAGAAAGTAGTCATAATGGATTGTATTATACAAATAGGAAGTTTTAAAAGAAAAATTTTGTTCATGGAAATGTTGATGTGTTTGATAGGAGAGAGGTAAATTATTGAACCATCATCGGGCTTTTTTAAGTAAGAATGCGTCTTCTCGTTCATAAGAGTTAAAATTTATAAGAAAATTTAATTTCCATTAATAAATGTGAAATAAAGCAGCTTTGAAATAGGGAAAATGTTAAATTTATTTCATTTATAAACACAAAATATGAATAATCGTTTTGAAATGAATTCGATTGGCATTTGAATAAAGTTAATAGGATATCACGAATCGAGTTTGCTTGAACGAAAATTAATCTCAAATTCAGAATCAGCTTGACTTCCTATTTACCCTGATATGAACAGCAAATACCATCTCATGCGTAAATAATCGTAATGTGAGATGTATTTAGTTTAAATAAGCGTAATAAAAATATATAAAATGAGGGCAGAAGCCTATGTAAAACTTAAGATAATTCCGATTTTTGTTAATTCAAACATGTATTGAACATCAAACGAATATTCCTTACATATTAGTTTTTCGGGGTATACAAGAGATTCTGAGGGAATGGTATGGATACAACTTCCAATTTTAAACGTCAAATATGTATAGAATTTTATCTATAGTTAATTAATTAGCAAACAAGATTCCTACTTAAGATTTTGACGATGGATTTGGAGTAAAAGTGGAATAAGCATCTTAGACACTTTCTAGATTCTTCTGCAGCTAAAAAAATGACACCTCGGTATCTTTAACGCGTAACACAGAATTATCCCACCTATATGTAACACTATGTAACTGTAATAAAAGTTGATATTATCATCATAGCTTTTGTGCCATTTAAAAGATTAAAATAAACTAGCAATATTTTTTTAAATTCATGTGTACAAAAATAACGGAAATACGATATTAAAATTGTATTTATATTACTTATATTATTTTTATTACCGATGCCTTAAAACAACGTTCTTATGTAGCGATCATTTCGAAAGCGTAAACATGTTTAATAAATCTAGCAAAAATCAAATAATTTTCAGATTTTCATGAAACATTCGATACTTATTTATTTTTAAAATAATTTATATCTTAAAAGCAGTTTTTTTTTCTCACGACATAAGAGGAAATATTTTTGTATGTGTCCCCTCTCTCCGTATTTCCTGCTACGAAAACTGAACAAAATATATTTAGGTTGACCAAAGTTCTACCATTTCATAAGGCTGAAAAGTTTAATAATTTAAAACGATTTTTTATGTATAAACACATTTCTTATTTCACTTGCCTTGTAATTGTAAATAAAAATTGGACATAAAATAAAAATAAAAAACTGTGTTTAAAAAAACATTTATTTCTCATAATATGTTGAATTAAAAAAAAAACAATTCTAAAAATTAATTAAGATTTAAATGATTTAAATTCCAATATTCTGCTATGTGTAGTTTTAAATATATCATTTTAGATAACTTTATCCAATTAAAAAGATGTGAAAATAACTATAAACAGACTTAAAGTAGCAAATTCAACTGCAACATAAAAGTATTTTAATTGTGATTGGATTTTTTATAGTGGATTCTACTTGATTTTAACGCCTATTTTCTAAACGATGTACTAAAATCTCTAGTTTTTTTTTTACACGGTGGTCACCACTTATCAAGGCCCGGAAGCCACTCAGGGATAAGTGTTAATTCCAAGTACAGTACGTTAGTGTGGAGATTTGATTAAGTGTTTACTTAAGGGGGCGGTTCATTAGGAATTTGTTAACGTTGGACTTGAAGACATCCAAGTTGTAGTCAGGTGGGAAGCAGGCAGACGGAACAGAGTTCCACAGGCGTGCAGTTCTAAGAAAGAAGCTTTGTTCATGGAATCCACGTTTTGATTTAGGCATAGATAAATAGTGGGGGAAATTTTTCACAGTGGATTAAGCTAGACGGGTGTTAAAGGAATTAACACAAACAATAGCAAAACAAAAACATCCATTCTCTATTTTAGTCTTTGATCATCCATCAAATATACACACAATTGAACTCACACAGAAAATGATGACGTCGCCGATTCTGCGTAAAATATTTGGCGATTTTATACAATAAAATGGGGATACCTAATGGTATCTCTACATTTCATAATTGTCAATGTAAATTTCTTTAAGCTATTTTCGCAAGATAAAGGGGCAAGATAAAGGGGCATGAGTTGCAAGCGATTTTTCTGTTTACAACTTTCGTTGCTCATTTGCTTCATTTCAAGTTATTTTTAATGATATAAATCAGAAAGTAAACCTTGCAGCGGTTTTGAGATGTGTTATCAGTGATTACGTAATTTTCACTGCAGGTTTTAATTAAAATCATCAGACCTACTCCACCTGCAACCAAACCATTTATTTCGATTATTAATGGTTTCGTTTAATTTATATTTATTTTGTTGAGTTAGTCAACGCCCGATAAAGCCATACTCGTTCGATGCAGGATTTGTTTTTCTATAGCTCTGTAGAGCAAAAGTAAACATTTACAAATTTAGATGAGTACATATATTTGCACGATTTCTCTAAACGATGAGAAAAGATTAGATACTAAATTTCAAATCATTTATTCGAATGTGCAATAGTTATTTTTTCATAATTTCAATTATTTCATTTACAAATTAGACAAGGCTATCGAAATGTGAGCAACAGTCGATGGTTGTTTTTCTATTATTGTTCCGTCCACTCTTACTTAGCTTCATTCTGATCCATCCGTCCTTCATTTGTTCGTCACGTTTACTTGGGGAATTACCACAGTGACCTCGAGACGACCCGACTTAAAATATCCCCAATTATTTAAAGTTGTGTTACTTATACAAAGTATTTGCAATATATGCAAATCTAAGGCCTTGAACACTGAGATCACTTAGTGTTACATACAGGCATATATTCCTTTACAGCTATTGTGGGACTGTTCAAATGTCCCTGTTAGCAATTCACCTTTAACACTCAATGGAAATGTTAATTTCATAGTCGAACTCTGCAATCCATACGGAATTTCTAGCAGGAAATTCGTAAGTATATTCTTAGTATCGCCCGCACTGAGGATTGAACCTCCAACTTCCAGAAGAATATCACTTAGAACTGGATTTTTTTTTAATTTAGTACTTTATCTGTTCTGCTATGTGTCCTTGTCCACAAATTTAAACATAAATGTGTGTATGTTGTTACAGTTGGGGAAGCAGAAATAGTTTTTAAAAGCAAGCGGTCAGAGGACAGAAGGAATTAAAATATATATTTTTCGACCTTTACTCTGAAGGGGTGGAAATTTGCAGCTGGTAGAATTTTCCGGTAGTAATTATGGTCATGGAGTACAAGTGACTAAGTTCATCGGAGCACTTTCGGTGGAAGCACTTGTAAAATCATCAGTGATGCAATATTGTGGCGACGAGAGAAGAGATGGGGCTTGATGGACAGTGCGGAATCTATTAGGTAAGGGTCGTTCTGATAGAAATGTTTGGAAATATCTAAGATAAAATACGTCCATTAAATCTGCGCGTTTTGCAATGAAAATCCTGTTTCAAACTGAAACGCCAGGCTTACATAGCCTCTTGTAGAGAGGCGTGGTGTATAAAAACATGCTTAAGATAATGTACGCTCAAGAAACGATAAATGGGTGGTTTTAATTTTACACGTTTAATGAATAAAATGTTATATCACATTTTTGAAATCGTTATTTCGTAAATTTACCTTGGAAATTTAGAAAACTAGATAATGTTATTTTTTATTAAATAATTGAAATTGTTTTTTTTCTGAGACATTGTGTTCGAACATGTTTTCCTCACATATACACACTCACATGTACGCACGCACATACGCACACACACGCACGCATATACACATCCTCTCACACACACACATGTACGCACACATACGCGCACAAGTACGCACACATGCGAAACGTCACTTCCCCTGAAAGGAATTCTAGACATGCGCAGTCAGAACACTCACCCCGATATAAAAGTCCACAACACTGTTCAACTTTCTCTTTTCTTCCCCTTTTTGCCTGGGTTCATCAACCAGGCAAGTTCGGCGTCCATAGCTCTTGGTTTGAAGACTTTTCCACGTGGACGACTGCTATCATGAACGCACAGTTTTGCTGAGGCAAACACTCTCTTTTCTATTTTCCTTTCTACGCGCGGGACGGCCATTTCTCGTTCTCGACTTCATTTCTTTCTTTTCCACGCATGTAGTCGTCAACGCCTGAATGAACACGTTACACCTAAACCATTTTAATTTTGACAGAAAATAAACGACATGTTTATTTTATCCAGCAATTGAGTTTTGTTTCCTTCATTCCATTCGTTTCATTATTTTATTTTGTAACGGGATTAGGATTTATATGTCTTAGTCCTCTACAATTGTTAAAACAACTTTTTCATAAGAAGTTTTTTTTTTTTTTCGTTTTTCTAGTGCTACTATCCGCAATGTGTCGGTCGCTCGTATAGAATAAATAGGTACACATGTGATGCCATTGGCTGTTGTAAAATCAGAAATAGATGTAAGTTTGTGTGCTTGGTACGAAAAAAACAAAGTTTGCGAAAGAAAATGATTTTTATTAATTTAATTTAAAAATGCGTATCACCTTATTTTGTTTTGTGGATTTTCAAATCAAACTTACAAAATAGTGTGTTCAAAGATTTGATCTAGTCCATCTATTTAAAATTACCGCCAACCCTGCAAACATTCATCGATTTCACATTTACAATAACCGTTACTAATATCAGACGTGTACCTTTACATATGCCACGTTTTAGCTTTGTGTTCTTTTTTTTTCTTCGACGTATTTCTAACCATAGAGTGACCATAATGCTTCAGTAATGCTTCACAAGATTTCATAATTCAAGACAACTTGCATATGTCAAACAGAAAGCAATAAATTTTCTTTGCAAATAACATATGTTAGTTTTTCTTTTTATTAGAGGCAACCCATCGATTTCTCCGTCTGATATTGTATACTTTACGCTTTTATACTGACTCCACTCCTCATATTTATTTATGACTTCCAAGGAACCAAATACATTTCTTTTGTAGTTTTATTTCATGTTCTCTATACATTATCACGAGTTCAGGTTACAGCTATATCGAGCGGAAACACAGATTCACAGCGGTTAACCAACCGAGAGTTAAGCAACACTCCGGCCTTAATGTTTTAGAGCGAGTCACAAATATTACTGCATCATTTTTAGGGCTGAACAGTTAATAATCGGATCAGTATTTTCACAAAGACTCATGGGATACAGTGAAAATTCTACATCAATTTGAATAATTTGTTAATAACTTTTCTTTTGAAATAATATCTGCTAGGATTGATATTACAAAAGAAAAACATGTAAGAAGTAATAATCACTGACATTTGATTATTCTATATCTCTAAAACAATATATATAAGAGTGGGTTTGTCTGTATGAAAATATTGAACTGATAAATTCTTAAATATTGGTCACATAATATTTAAAATTAACAGGACATAGTAATCATTAGTGCTGTGACAACAGAATATTCATTTTTTACAAAGGAATCACCACGTAGCAAGGCCCAGCGGCCACTCGAGGGCAAGGGTTAAAGAGTGCACAGTGGTCAAAAGGACAATGTCGTAGTAATCGTTAGAAGTGTAAATTTGGTAAATTGGATTACTTAAGGGGAACGGTTCATCAAGAACTTGTTTACATTGGACTTGAAGACGGCAATATTGTAGTCAGCTGGAAAGCGGGTTAATCGAAAAGTCCCACAGGTGTGCAGTTCTAAGAAAGCAGCTTTGTTCATGGAATCTATGTTTAGGTTTAGGCTCAGAGTTAGGGTGGGGGGATTATTGATAGTGTTTTCAGCCAAACGAGTGTTTCTCGTGAATGTTTGGCGAAGTGAGGGCATAGATTGGAGCTCCGACACAGTTAGGCACATTTAATCAACCGAGAACCACATCACTATATAAAATCATATAAGATATCGACGGATACACACTCGAGAGTCAAAACAATGAAAAGAATATGCTGTTTTCCTAGCCCTGGTAATCATACACGAGGGATAGTTTATAACGAGAAAAACCTTGGTTTGGATAAATGAATAAAGCGTACAGAAATATGTCGGCAAGTTTATATGCAAAATGTTCATTTCACCTTGCCGACTTATTAATCATTCATAACTTGAAATCGTTTACTTTTAAATCTTATCTATTGACACCAAAATAACGACCAATATGCATCATTAGGGAAATTAGATTCGGCATTGAATCCATAGGAAACTGGAAAAGATGATTAACAATCATTTAAATATGTTAAGAGTAGGTTAAAAATTTGAATAATTGGGTGCGTTTTTATATAGCTAGGGTATTATACGAATATTAAAGTAAATGTAAGTATTTTTCTAATAAATTATATTTTAGCTTTAAAAGGAAAATATTATTCAAATACTTAAATTGTAAAATGATCATATTTTCTACAACGATTTGAGTCGTTGTAGTAAACATGTCTGTAAAAATGGTAACTATGGCGGCATTCATAATTTAATGGTTGGTTGGTTGTTTTTGTTTTACGGCATATCAACCCTTTCCGGGTTATTTAATGCCGAATCAAAAGATTTTGAAGAAAAAATTTTTAATAGAATATATTTGTTGTTTTCAAATCGGTTTCTATTTAACTTGGGACCCTAACAGGTACTACCACTCCGGGTCAGAGTGGACCTGGGAGCAATGGTAATTAAAGGGTGGCTCCACACTCCCCAAAGCCCACAAGCTGGGGCCTCACCACTGGATATAGTTTAAGGTCATATCCAGGACCCCCATTGAAGGATTTTTACCCTCTGCAGGGAGGCAGTCAGTGTATTCTAATGCCCCACCGATAGGGCCGCATAATGTAATGATAAATATTTGATTCGATGTCTTTGTTCAGTCTCAAGAGACAATGGATACTTCTGTAAGGGTGTCTGCTCGTGTAATTGTGAGGTGAGAGTTGCGCAATCACCAACTACACCTCTCCTGAATCGGCACTGCTTGGGTCCAGTGGCAAGTAGGGACCCTAAACACTGCCAAGATACGCGAAGAGCACATACATCACCTAGAAATCCCAAATGATCACCCATTTTTGTACTAAACATGCTCAACGTTGCTTAACTTCAGTTACCAGGCGGGAACTGGTATGTCAACGTGATAATGGCGTATATAATTATGAATAAGTGATAATCACTATAGCATGAGTAACGAAAATACAAAAAACAGATTAGGACTATGACAAGCGTTTCTTTATCTGTGCGTGCGTATGTATGACTGAATCTACTGCTTTCGAGTACAAATATCGCAGACAAGGAAATACTGGCCATGTTTCTGACATCCTCCAGAGCAAATTTCTTATGGCGTGATTTATGACATAATCTGCACTTCAGGTTATTAGCTGGCGAAAATATATCTTCGTGAATATTTTAATTATTTTAAGAATTTTCTCTTGTAAGATTCTGTGAACTGACAGGAAGCTAAATAGTTTATTTAAGAAAATAAACTTGTTAATTAAGTAAAATAAAATGCGTTTAACGTTGAAGTCGTTGTCGTTTCCTTCAAATACAATTTAAATTATATCAAGCTGTCAAGAAACTAATTATAGCTTTTAGAATAAAGAGCAATGAGTTTTTCGTTGGATATATCTATAGCCGTATTATTTAGATTTATCGGACTACTGTTCTCATCTTGAATGTGATTTTCAGAACGTTTTGGTCGATAAAAGCTCCGACCTTCTTTAGGTAAATCTTGTCAAACTCGATAATGTTTTACAAAATATATACAAGTAATACGTATATATATATATATATATATATATACATATATACATATATATACATATATATATACATATATATATATATATATATATATATTAACAGTTCCGTCCGGCTTTGCTCGGGCCCTATGTACTGTTCATAGGGTCATGTGCATATGTATATATTAAAAAGTGTGACTATGTAAAGAAAGGCCTTTCTGTATAATAGTCTTTCTTAAATACCATAAAAAGACAGACATTTTCACTTATATATATATATATATATATATATATATATATATATATATTGATAGATTGGATGTAGTATATAGTAATGATTTAAAAAGTATATAAAAACACTCATACGCCACCACCGAGAATCGAAACTAAAATGTTCAGCTCACGATTTATTTTGTCTCTGCTGTCAATGATTGGGCTATGAAAACATGTTTACTGCAAGGCTAACAATTAAAACATGAACCAATAGCTAGTACGTTATGCATTCGTAATATCGGCGTTCGACCTTCACCTGGCAAATTTCATTTTTTTTAATTTTCACACTTTTGCACCGATTTTTCCAGGCTAAAACCCAAATATAAAGTTTTGCATGGATTCAAATACCTTATATATGAAGTTTCATATCTGTAGACCAAAAACTCTAGGAGGAGTTTGGTAGGCAAATTTTGTTAAACAAAAATATATACGTATACATAAATATATATGGAAACAATTTTGTGTTTACTATAAACTTTTTACGCAATGCAAGTATAAATCATGTAGAATATCTGCATGAATTTAATTACGCGTAATAGTTTACTAAAGATGATTATCCCATTAGAAAACCGAGGCAACTAATAGGGAATTAATTAAAATGAATATTTAAAAGAATATGCACATTAGCTAGATCTTTTGCTAGTGAATGTACTTCCACAACCCATATATAAGAAAATTGTATTTCCTTTTTAAATAAATAGAAAAGAGGGTTTTTAATATGAATATAAATACACACAAAAGAAAAACGAATTCATAGGATTATATATATATATATATATATATATATATATATATATATATATACGTTAATATATAGTAATAATAATTAATAAATAGTCATATTTACAACTTGAAATAAAATAGCTTTGAAGTTCCTAAAATTCGTACGCAAGGACCCGTGGCGCAGTGGTTAGAGTACTTGGAAAAATCAATTATAAAAAGTGATAATCTCCTGTTGGTTAAGGTTCAATCCTCAGTGTGGGCGACCGAAAAAATACAATTGCGCATTACTTAGGACTTCAGTTATGGATGACGGAACAAGCACACGCTAAAATTCCTTCTAAATTTCCCTAGTTCGACAGGAACATTCCTGATTTCGACAAGATACACCTGAAGAAAGAGGTTACATTCACTGAAACGTCGTGAAAATCAGACTCAAAATGAGAACATTAGTCTGATGACTATTTCTCATCTCACAAATTCTGAAACTTTATAGCTATAACCGCCTTGTCACACAAATGTTAACAAGTGAATTCATTTAAAGCATTAAATAATTTCAGAAAACATAGACAACTCCTTGTCTTTAATTTATATCCATATAGAAACGTATTCTTACTTTATTTTTGTTTTTTTATAGTGATGTATGCATTGCCTTACTTGTTTCTTCTATTTTGAAACATAGTTTATTCTTTATTTCATGTTTATCTTCGTCCATTCATATATAACAATACTAGTGTAAACATCGACGTAAAAAATCAAAATGCATGAACGCGTTTGTACGCACGTCGTCTGCGCATACACTATCCTGAATAAAAATCAGTAATTATATTTTGGACCAATCAGAAAACTTTCTGAATTTGTTTGAAATGGCCTTTCCGGGGGGGGGGGTACCTAAATCCTTTAAAAACCAAATTTTGTTTAAAAAAAACAATGGAGTCCAATTGATTCAAATCTGCGTATCAGTGTCGCTAGGCGCTACACTGTGGGCGCTTCGTTCGGCAACATCTTTTCACTTACACACGCAAACATTAATGAGCACACCAAAACACAACTCATTATATAAACTTTATTCATTGAAATATTTCCACTCCTTCTCACTGAATTTTTTTACTGATACACAAACTAAAGAATATTCACTCTTAAAACAACTTTCAATGAATTATAATTCATTTAAGTAATCGGAAGTTTTTATAACAATTTTCCTGCCCACTGAAACTTTTGTTTTGTTTTTTATAAGGAATTCGCCACTTATCAAGACCCGGAGGCCACTCGGGGATAAGGGTTATTTCGTGTACATTAATCAATGGGATAATATCGTAGTAATCGTTAGTAATGGAGATCTGATAAAGTGTCTTCCTTAAGGGGGCGGTCATCAGGAACTTGTTTATATTAGACTTGAAGACATCCACGTTGTAGTCAGGTGGGAAACAGGCAAACGAAAAAGAGTTTCACAGTCTTAATTAATCAACCCAGACTTCTAATGTCTCAGCTAATGAACTCCCTTGTTTTTACAAGAACTCTAAAAATATTCACGTATATTGTATGTTTTTCCTATTTCTGTAAACTCTTTTAAACACCTGTAAACTATTAAAAGATAGTGGCCGCCTCCCTAAATATGACTCTTGGTATTATTACAATCCATTCTCGATAACGGAAGATGTAGGGAAATATGGTTTGTAACATACCTGTATAAACAGTTTTCATTTTGTTAGCGACTTTTATAATTGTCTCGAAGAACATACGAAATTTTAAAACTCCCAATTAGGGGAGGTTCTCAAGTATCGAATTACTCTTGCAAAAGAGCATTTGTAGATTATAAGTTGAAATTTCATTAAAAACAAGTGAAGCATGCATGCTCCTATGTGAGTACACAGTGAACGAGGCATAAAAAATGACTGTTCAGCTATTGCACCCCTCCCCCGATTTAGCCCCAAAAGTCCTCAAGCCCTTAACATATTTAAATTTCAGTTCAGCACAATGCAAAACGGCTAAATAAACATACACAAAATTTTTTTAGACATATATAATAAAATAGTCCAAAAAAATGAGGTGTCTTTATTAGCTCTAAAAGAGCCCCTGGGGTACACCCAGGAGTTATCTCGAAGTATAGACAAACAAAATTATATGGAAATTAGTTAGTTACAACGTTTCAGAAAGTTTTATAAAAAATCAAGGGATCATTTTTCTTTTTTTTTTTTTTTTACTTAGCACAAAAGTGTCAATTTTATCCATTTTAACCCGAAAAGCACATCTAGGGGAGGCAACCGGAGTTTTCTCGCAAAATCCGTTTTGCTACTTTTTTACACATATCATGTTTAACGTTTGTGCAAAATTTCGAAACAATCCAAGGCGTAGTTGAGAAAAATACGAACGGACAGTGGTGAATTTACAGGTCCACCCTCCTTTTGTCGGGGAACCAAAAATCACTTTCTAGGGTGTCGATTGTTTTATCATTCGAATCTTCTGCTGTTTGTATTGGGTTGTTGCTATGTCGATGATGTAAAGAATTTGATATTCGAAAAGAGCATAATAAAACTAGATGAGTTATTAGTCTTTTATGCATAGGTTTTTGTTAACTTTCCGAAGATTTTAGTATTTGCTCTTCTTCAACACATCCAGGGATTGCCAATTTTCTCATAAGTGAAAGAGAAAAGTATTTGAAACCATTTTGCAATCGGCGGATAATGATGTCTGAAAAGTGATTTATTTTTTGTTTCTCTCTCGTAGACGCCGGACTTAATGCATTACGCAGAAAGTAAATGACCTTCGGTCAAGACGGCAAAACGTACATAGAACTGGAAATTAATATACCAAAGAATTGATGAGTTTTCTCGTACAATTATTAGCTTTAGATGAAGAAAGGAGAAACATAATTGTTCAAAATAAACCGAATCATAATTGTATTTGCTCAGACGACTGAGTTTTGTTTATTTTATAGAAACGTTATTTGGTTTTTAAAGTTGTGTTCTCATTAATCATTCAGACATTTTATCTAAAATGTTCATTCATCCATGATTTTTAATCTCTCACTTTTTTTTTCTAAATGTGTATAGTTAATTGGAAGAAAATATTTAGAGATTAACTAGACGTACATCTGCTTTCTTTGCCTTCGGGACAAGATAAAAGTGTAGTATCTGTTCTTCAGATGCTACACTTCAATTTCTTATTCTCTGTCAGTGGAGGAGAAATCCTTCACGACTGAGACAATTTTTATTTTTTGTTCCTTTTCTACACATTAAAAAATGACCCTGGTGTCTCTGTCCCGTGGGGAGGCATTGTAAATAGGAACTAGACGTATACACATATTTCTATATACTAGTAGACCCGTGGACATTCCACTGTAGTCGAAAATTTATAAAAGAAAACACATCAGTAATAAATGTTTCATCACATAATCAAACAATTACATTGAGATTGGGCCATGTACCATTAAAGACTTTACTAAATCACGAAGCTCTCGATCTTCAGGTCTTGGTATCTGCTGACAATTGCATCAATTTGATGAACCTTTTTGATCGTATCCTGATCTCGCAGCATTATGATCATGTGGCAGTGTGGTAGCCCTTTATTTTTTTTTAATTAAATAACAAACATCTGCAAATAGAATTCCAAGTACAGGTCTGTCTTTAATGTCTTTCAAAAGTTCAGCTAGATGTGCATGATACACACGTGATATTAAGTCAGGTCGATTTTATGTAAGTTCTGATGACTCCCAAGTTGTTTACTGTTTAAGGACATCTTCGATTATACGTGTATATAAAGAATAGGTCTGGTTTTCCGTATTTACAGAAAACTACTTTGTACTAATTGCTTGGTAATAATTTCAACATGACATGTAAGTAGGTAATGTTTTCACTTGGAATGCGTAGGGTAAAAAGATCCTTAATCAACAAAAGCGCCATGTCATTGTAAATATGTTGACATGGCACTTAAGTAGGTAATCATGTTTTCACATGAAACGAATTGAAATTTTTACTAATTTCAACATAACGTGCAAGTAGTTAATGTTTTCATCTGAAATGCATAGGTTTAAAAGATGCTTACTCAACAAAAGCACTTTGATTTAACGTATTTTAACGTGTAATGTTTTCATCTTAAATACGTTTAAATTTGTATTAATTTCAGCATGACATATAAGTAAGTAATGTTTTCAACTGAAATGCGTAAATTTAAATAATCCGTAATCCACGAAAACACTATTTTACTTTTTTTGACATGACACTCAAGTAGGAAATGATATTTTCACCTGAAATACGATGGAATTTTTACTAATTCCAGTATGACATGTATGCAGGTAATGTTTTCACCTGAAATGGGTAGGTTTAAAAAACTTTTAACCAAGAAAAGCACCCTATGATTGTAAATATTTCGACATGACACTTTAGTAGCTAATGTTTTCACCTGAAATGCGTTGGAATGTGTACTAATGTCAAGATGACATGTAATAATTTATATCAGTTTGAAATAAGTTAAACTTGAAAAAAAAAAACCTTGGAAGTAAATATTTATTACGAGTCCGTTATTAAGTTCACGCAATAAACGGCGGATGTTTAGGGATTTTACCCTCTTTAAATTCCACAATTTATTTTTCTTTTCTTTTTTCACGTTAATCTCATTGATTATAAACTTTCGGATTAAAAAAAAAATTAGAAAAAATATATTTTTTTAACTTTTATCGTCGATGATCAGTTTTCAATTATAACCTTTTACTAAATTGGACACGTACTTTGTGACCATCACCGAGAAAAATATTGGGACTCTCTCACGTGACCGGTGTTTATTCATATATAAAACAAAGGTAACATTTTATTTTATTCATTTAAAATTTACACAATAGAATCCTCCTATAAACAATTTGAGTTTTTCTCTATATTTTTTTTCTATAAGTTTTTATGGAAAAATGTTAATACGTACAAATTTACCCCATGAGATATATTTAAACAGAAAGATACAACGGCCATGATTTTTTTTTAATTTTTTTTGGAAAGCAACTTTTTTTTTTTATCCAAACAGGATGTGACTAAAGTTTTCATCATCTAATCATGATGTGGCTAGGTTTTATCTTTTCAGCGACATGATTTTTTGGGACGGGGCGGGGGGAGCTAATACAATTATGATTCAGTTTATTTTGAACAATTATTTATCTCCTTTCTTCATCTAAAACTGATAATTGTACGAGGAACCTCGTCAATTCGTTGGTGTATTAGTTTCCAATTCTTTTTTTTTTTTTTATTTCAAAAGTTTATTATAGACTCTCAACTAACTAAAACCGCTCTTACAAATATATCGGTAGCTGGATGGGGAGTGAAGCTTCCCCGAATCCCAACCGGCTACTCGGGGGGTCGACATGACATATTCCCCTTTTTTTCTGATTGGCTCCGTACATATTCGCGTATCGAAGTAAATTTCTATCGAATTTGCTCCCACGTCGGCTGTTCTTGGTTATTGACCTCGGGACAGATACTGTTTCTCAAGTTAAGCCAAAAACAAACTTTCATACTACAGGCACTAAATCAATTGTTTCCTTCGCAAAATAATATTAAATATTATCCATTCCAAATCCGCCAACTGCAGCCATTTTTTTTTGTTTTGTTCTGAGTTGCCTCATTGACCAAACAAATGGAGTCAGAATTGCCAGGGATTGTTCACACAATAAAAGCTCTAACTTATTTTTTTTTTTTACAAAGGAATCACTACTTATCAAGGCCCGGAGGTCACTCGAGGTAAGGGTTAATAGCTATACATTAGTCAATGTGATTATAGCGTAGTAAATATAAGTAGTTGCAATATTGTAAATTGGATTACTTAGGGGGGGGACGGTTCATCAAGAACTTGTTTACGTTGGACTTGAAAACAATTGGATTGCAGTCAGCTGGAAAGCAGGCCAACGGAAGAGTCCCACAGGCGTGCAGTTCTAAGAAAGAAGCTTTGTTCATGGAAGCAATATTTAGGTTAAAGCACAGATAAAAAGAGTAAGGAATTATTGATAGCGGTTTTGACTAGACGAGTGTTTTCGTGAAAGTTTGGGAAGGGGATCATAGATTGAAGCTCAGACGAGCACTTGCCATGAAAATAATGATGAAACAGAGACAGGCTCGCAACGTCTCTTCTGTGGGAAAGATTGCAGGGAAACTATGAAGTCTATTTCGAAATCTGTCAAGGCAGGATAAGCTGCTTCCAGCAGCTTATCCTGCCCAGATGTGGCAACAGTACTCCATTATTGGCCTACCTGGCTTTTATATACGTAGAGAATTGCATCAGGAGTGAGATATCTACTGAAATGTAGAAGTATCCTACTATTTTTCCAGCGACCTTGGCAATTGATTTGATATGTGTTCCATTTCAGGTCGGGAGTAAAGGCTCAGAAGCTTGTCAAAACATGAAGCCTCCCAAAGAGGAGAGCCATTCATTTCAATTGATGCCAGAACGGTATCAGGTACCAGAACGGCATCAGTATCTTGATGTAAAGATAGAAGTTTGGTTTTGGATGCATTAAAAGTAACCAGTTACCTCTTTCCCCATTGTACCACCTGATCAAGATCAGAAGAGAGAGAATCAGAAAGATGTACTACCATAGATGGTATTGTCTTCAGCATAAATGTCTACGAATGATGTAAGGATGTGATTTGGGAGATCATTAATGTAGATCAGGAAGAGGGTTGGGCCCAGGATGGATGCCTGATGGACTCCAGCATTAATACTGAGAGCTTCTGGTCTATTTTAACTGCTATTAATTTAACATTCGATCACCACAGGTGGTTGGGTCACACCTGTGTGGCATAGAATATATATGAAAAAAACTAATAATTGCTTCATTAATTCCGGATACATTCAGATTTATAAAAAAAAACACCGCTTGAAGGCTTTTCAAAATAATTTAGATCATAGAAGCGCTGGAAAAAGGTCACACATTAGCTGTTTCTTTTTTGTTGAGTTTAGTTTCTTCAAAGCCAAATTCCAGTACAATTGTGTGATAAGATCGATAAATATCTACTTCTTCCAAGTTTTTTACAGTGGTTATTATTACGAATAGTACATAGAATTGAACCCTGTGCGCTTTGAAAGCCAAACCACTGTTTATAACTTAAGTGATTGAAATAGGATTTATTCAAGATAGCATCTACTTTAAACTATAAAGAGCGGAGCCCAATAACGCAATACATAAATGAATATAATAGAAACCCCACTGTTCATAGTAATCAGTGTTGATATTAGAATACAAAATTCAAAAGTTAATTGTTTAAAGACTAAACAGGTGCAGAAAATCATATATTAATCACCTAGCTTTTTTTCTGAATTTTCACTTTAAACGAAAACAAGTTGATTTCTAAGAATTGTTTTGCTAAAAATACATTGTTTTTTGTTTTTTTTTTAATATAATTTTTAGACAAGTAGGTTGTAAATACGTAGGTATGAGATTACTATGAAGCAAAAACAAGTTGGTTTCTAAGAATTATTGTGTTTACAAATATCAGAATTTTAAAAACCATTTTTTATGAATTTGACATCACCAACCTGTAACGCCAGAAATCGGATTCTGCTTACTTCTGATAGATTATATGTAAACAACCCTCCCAAAAAAATATATTAGCAAGAAAGATTATTTGAATAATATGAACATGTTTTTTTTTTTTTTTTTACAAAGTGAAAATCACTACATTATATACATTTAACAAAAGTGAGCAGACATTTCTATGTCAGTCAGCAAAGTTGTAGTGGACATATCGTGTGTATGCGGTTTGGGATCTTCCAGCAATACGAATTGAATTAAAAATAACAATGAAAATTGTCAGAAAATCATTATAAAAAAGCATATTTCCATCGATTTCATTCCAGCATATGTGCGTGTATGTGAGCACGCGCCAGTTTCAACTAAGGCAGTTAACTATTTCAACCTATTGATAGACATTTTTTCACGGTTTATTTGATTCGTCCTAGCGAGTTTCTTTTGTAATATTTATTTCAGCTTTCTGTTTCCATCATTTAGTGATTTGTCTTTAATATATTTTTCTCTCCATACTTCTTTTTCTATAACTTTCTCTCCCTCTTTTTTGAATCCCTCTTTCTCTTTCTGCCGTACCCCCTCCCTCTCCCCCTTTCTCTCTCTCTCTCTCTCTCTCTCTTCTATTCATTTTTATCAACCCCCCATCTCTCTCTATCATACACACACACATATATATATATATATATATATATATATATATGTATATATATATCGCTACACTCACAATTGTGTACGCATGCATGCCTTACTCAACCATTTCCAGAATTCTTCCACATGATTCCTCATATCTTAGCATTGTTTATCCATTATTCGTGATTTAATTTCCGGATTCAATATCAAATTGAACAAACAAATCCATTCCACTATACGCATTTATTCCATTATGAAAGTAACAAAAAATGGACACAAAGTATTTTGTAATCCGAAAATACACCTTCTGATCGGAAACAGTTGGTGCACATAATCTTTGCCGTTGATTAAGTTAAGTGTAGATGTTAAAAATAACATTTTAACACAAACATCAATCAAGACTGCTGCGAGAATATCGAGATCGTTCTACCGCTCCACTAGATATCTCACTGCTTATGTAATTCTCTACCTATATAAGAGCCAAGTACGTCCAGAAATGGAGTACTGTTGAAACATCTGGGCAGGGACTGCTACGAAAGGTACTTATCTTGCATTGACAGAGTTCAAATTAGACATCGTAGCCTAGTGGGGATACCGTTTTCTCTTTCTTGCAATCTCTTTCCTACAGAAGACACGTTACGAGATTATCTTTGCTTTATCGTTATTTTATGGCAAGTGCTCGTCTGAGCTCCAATCTATGGTCCCCTTTTGACCCGACTTTCACGAAAAACACACGTCTAGCTGAAACCACGTTCTACCCGTACCCAAACGACGATTCCATAAGCAAAGCTTCTTTCTTAGAACTGCACGCCTATGGAATTCTGTTCCGTTTTTCTGCTTTATAACTGACTACAAGACGGTTGTCTTCAATTCCAACATAAACAAATTCTTGATGAGCCCTCCACTTCAGTAATCCAATTTACCAAATGTCCACTATTAACGATTACTACAATATTTTCTCCATTGACTACCATACACTCATTAGCCCTTTATCCTCGAGTGGCCTCCGGGTCTTGATAAGAGGTGACTCAGTTAAAAAAAAAAGAACATTTTGAATTTCTAAATAAAAGAAACTGTAATGAAGTTGTAAATGGTTATTGTCTCTTTGCGAGTCGTCAAGTTGAATGTGTCGTGTCGACTGTGTACTTGCGAGTTGTAGTGTCAAGTGTTTGTGAGTCTTCGCTACGGAGAGTCTCTTTGCGAGTTGTATCTCTCTTTTTGTAGGAATAAACTCTCGTTGGTTCTCGCCAGCGAGATTGAAATCTCGCAGCCAAAATATCGGTCCGCTACAAAGCCAATACAATTCATTATTTTTTTAAATAAATATTTATTTACTTAACATCTAAGTTTCAACGATATGATGTTACCATAAGGCATAGAAATAGTTTGCATTGTTTTTCTTTTTCCTTTTCCTTTCTACCGGCATGATGTCACTAGAAAAGTAAAGTCCGTATGATATTCAATAGTTATTATTTTAATGTTCTAATTAAAATCAATATAGCCCGCGTAAAATAAATTAGATTTTTCCCCTCGATGGTAAGTACTGTGTAAATTTATACTTTGGACGTTACAAGATTACGTCATTTCTATATTCTTGAGATGAGGAATGGTTATTCGTATTATTTGGATTATTCGGACTACTGTTCTCATCTTAAGTGTGATTTTCACAACGTTTCGGTCGATGTAACCTCCGACCTTCTTCAGGTGTATCTTGTCGAACTACTGACAGAACAAGAGCATGCTACCCCCGTGAAATAAAGCGTTCCGTTACAATTCGGTCGCAGGTGGTTTACTATATCTGATATTAGATCGGCAGAGCCTCTGACATTTTAGAAGATCGCTTGCTCTCAGTCAGTTATAGTTCTGGTCATCTCAAAGAGGTCTTCTCTCCAGGCTTTACTTTCCCACCTTTTCTCAGGAGGTCTGTTTATTGTTAATCGCCTGAGGCGTTACTACCGGGTAATGTCCACCGAGTTGCATAGAAAGTTTTTGTTCGGCCAAAGTGTCATTCCTATTCGGGCTCAAGTCCCACTTCTCGATTTCTGTCACATATTCCAGCCATGGGAGAGAGTTAAACAAAAATGTTTTCTAAATTTACTAGAAGTAAAGCCATTCAATGCAATGACGAGGATGATTACTTAGCTTCCTCGTGTTCCTATAAAGCCTTCGGTATTATTATTAGAGGTACTGGTATGTTTAGATAGAGAAGTAAAAAACATTAACAAATATAAAGACGGGTGCTTCGATTTATCTCAAATTTTGTGCTTTACACCTTGGAAAACGAACTGATATTGATATAATCAACGAAATCAATCTGACAAGTAAATTTCAAAGCTGACGGTTAAAATGTAACGGCGCGCCTAAAGTTACCATCATTACATCCATAGATGTGATTACATGCTATTTTACCTAAAAAAAGAAAATATAACTAATCTCTTATTCTTCACGCACGCAGAAATGGTTTTACAAAAGAGTTTAAACTAATTAATGTATATCCTATATATAACAGAGTAAAAAAATCAGATTTTATTCTATTACAATGACCAGTATAGCTTTCTATAAATCTCCTTTGGCATGGATATAGATATATTATTGGTCTGTGTTTTCAACAAATTTCGTTCAGTTTGATCGGTTTTTCTATTCAGTCCTGATCGATATTTTCTATTAAGATAGTCATGAATAGAGGAATTTTGTTCGAATCTTTAATTTCACTCCCATGTTACTATCACGGTTTTTTTAATTATTTATTTAACCCAAACAATGCATGTTGCCACTTGTTACTAAGGGGCTACTGTTTAGAACTTACAAACGCACTACGTCAGGAGGTGAGCAGCAAGGTGTCTGTACGCATTACATTGTAATTTCTACATGTTATTACAGTGAGAAAAGCAGGAAACCGGTGGAGTATGTCAATGTCTTGCAGTTGGAAGGAAGAAACTATTAGAGTATTTAGCTTTGCAACATATAAAGACCTCTGCATTGAAAGGGTGATATTTTGCTGTTTGTCGGGTGTATTTACGTCGCGGGGGCTCAATTGCTGCGAGTTCGTCAAAGCACATTTCATTAAATTACTTATAAAACAGGCACAAGGAGTCAATATTGCGGCGATGTGACAGGTGTTTGAACTTGGTTGAAAGTGCGGAACCTATAAGATTTGACTCTTTTTAGGCAATCCCAAAGAGGGAGAAACTAGTGAAGGATTAACCAACCCAGACGTGGTAAAAATATCACCATGAATGGGCAAATGTTGGTTTTATAGATATACAGGATGCTGTTATGTGTAAATAGTTGGACCCACTGTTTTCTAGAGGCCTTGGCAATATTTTTAATGCATCGATTGTAATCTATGTAGTCTGTAAATCTTGCTTCAATTCACTGGAACGTACTTCCCCATAGAACATATTCGTTTGCAACACTTGGTTAAAACACGTGCACAGTTATATTTATACAACTGTGTGAAATCTTAATATCATTACTTTTTCGTACTATATTTTAAGTGAAGCTGCAAAATATATGGCTTAGACGTCTTTCAGAGTTTAGAACGATCGCTGGCCGACCACATGCACGTTTATGCTTACCCCGTTTAGGATTATATATCTCTGGCTTTGATAACGATCTAATCTGAAGGATGCGGACTCTCTATTGGTATTTGCAGTTCAAATAGTTTCCCCCTTTTACTTTTTGTTTCTTTTAAGTCTTTTTATGTTAGTTCTTATCATATAAATCAATGCTTTGAATAGCTTCCTTCCGTTCCTGTCGATCTCTTAAAAGTATTTTGTGAGAAAATTTGCTGGGGGGTTCGAACACGTGGATCTTTCTATTACACGCGAAAGATTGTGGAGTTGTAGTTTGTGTATGCGATGTCATCTTAGTGATTTCATTTTTATTTGTATTGATTGCCAATAGAGAACTACACGGAAATGATGTAAAACTCGCCATCACTCAGAAAAGGCTTATTACTCTTCCTCATGGGAACACTTGCCGAAAGTTGTAGATCTGCTCATCAGTTGGTTTATAAATAAAAATGGATGCTAATCGGTACTTGTGGTTTTTTATTGGATGCTTAAATGCGTATATAATAAAGACCACTGGCAGCACATTTCAGGTTAAAAATGTACATACCACATAAGACCTGTTTCGTTGTAAGAAAAGTATCCTGATAATAAATCTTATCTTTGTTTTTCCATATAAGGCATCGTTTTCATGTAATATAAATCGTATTTTATTATTATTGGTTATGAGTGAAAAACAAAATTACCAGTTTTAACAACATTTATCCTCTAAACGATCTTGTGTTGAGTATCATCTCCCCTTTTTATATTCCAGCAGCAGTCTACCAACATACTAGGGTTACATTTTTCCTTTAAAACGTTTCTCTATCACTGAAATATCCTAATAAAATCTCTCGCCATGTTCATCACTCATCATAGGATTCTCAGCAGAATTCTCGAAAGTGACAATTAAAATCTCTACTAAATTTGATAAAAAAGAAGGCCAGAAATTGATTTTCTATGCCATTGTGCATATAAAAATGGCTACAGATGTCTTGTACTTTTGAGTGTTTCACAATGTATTCTAAATGACGTGATTAAATTTGTGCATTTATTGATTAAAATGTTATTGCAATTAGCTGAATCTTTTTTATAGAGAAGGGTGAAAACATCTAAAGATTATATTCCAAAGTAAATCATGACCGAAACAACTGCCGGGTGGAATGGTCCCCTGTAACATGGTCTGTTATAAGTAAATGTTTAAGTTATTTCAACATAATAAATTTAACATCATGCAAGTCATTGATAAAGAGCTTTTTATTAAAGATTTAATCATCAATATACTTTCCTTGATTATCTATGACTTCCTTCCATCTATTAACAAGCTTATTAATTCCATCGCTGTAAAATCCTCTTGGCTTTGATTCGAAGAACTCATAAATGTCAGTTTCAACATCTTTCTGCGTTACAAAAGCTGTTTCTTTCCAAATGATTCTGTAAGTTACGAAACCAAGTCTGAAGAAGCAAGGTCAGGAGAATAGGGTGGATGAGGAATTTTTTCCCAATCAAGTTCTTCGATCTTTTGTAAGGTAATTCTTGCTGCGTATGTTGTGCATTGTGTTGATGAAACATCGCCCCTTTTCGATTAATAACTAGAGCAGGTCTTCTTCCCTCAAAGCTTAGTCTAAACGCTCTAATTGCTGGCAGTAGATTTGAGCTTTAATTGTTTCATTAGGTGGTAACAATTCAAAGTGGAATATTTTTAGTCGGTTCGGCTGCTGAGTTTTCATTTCTTTAACTCCTGAAGCATTATATGCCTCAAATGATTCTAAGGCACTTCCATGTTAGTAGGTTTGTAATCAAGCAAGTTTACATTTTATCGTTGTGTAAAAAAATGTAACCAGTTAAAATGCATCTAAACATAAAAATGTAAAGAAATTATACAATATTTTTTAAGTTTCGTTCAATTTAAAAACAAAGGTAAAAATTCGGACATAACTTATGGGATGACCTTATAGTTAGTTTTATTGCCTTTAACCTTTAGCTATAAGAGGGAGAGTGGCGGAAGCGAAGTGATACGATATCAATTAAGAGCGAGTTGGGCAAATAGTATAAAAAGAAAAATGATTAAACTTATGGACAGAAATTAGTAAAAGATGAACTAATTAGAACAATTAAAATAGATTTTTCAAACATAGTTCGATTCCGAATGCTTAACATCTATTTGTTATGAATAGAATATATGTTGTCTAGTTTAACGTGTATTTCATGTGATTATTACGAATACTTTACATGCATTTTATATGAATAAAATATATGGAACTGAATGATTAAGGCGGTTTTAATATAATATATAATCAATTTCTATTCATAACATGTATTATAAAACAATATTTTTATAAAAATATTATAAACATATTCGAAGGAACCTGTATTTTTTTTACTTAAAAGAAGTGTACTGCTTAGAAAAAACAATACTCGTATGCACATATCTTATTCTGTATGGATTAAAATATATTTATACCTTTTTTACGACCGGGCAACGACCGGTGACCTGCTAGTATATATATATATATATATATATATATATATATATATATATATATATATATATATATATATATACAGAGAAAGATAGAACTAATGCAATAATTACAATATGACAAACCTGTAGTATGAGATTCTTCTAATACCTAGTATAAATGTATTATTTTACCAGTTCACAGAATTGAAGAAATAATTTTCCCCAAATTCAGACATTTGAGATCGATTTCGATCAAAATCAGTCATTTAATCAAATCAGCCTGAAGTCGATATGCCTTATCTATAAATAAATGGTTTTATAAACTTGTTAGCGCACACTAGAACCCGCTTCGTTTGTGCTCTGGGTTCATTTTCTCACCAGATTAATCTATCTTGCTATTTTACTGTACAGTTCAGATTGTTCGCGATTAGAAATAAAATTCATACATTTGTCTCTAAGTGAAACGTATACCATATGTCTAATATCGTACTCAGTGCAACGTTTGTTAATAATGCATAAGTAGGTGACGTCGATATTATTTTAATTTTCTCGTCGCTCTTATGCAATGTTTCAGTAAATAGAAAGCTCTGGCTTGGCACGAATTCAAAATGCCTACGTAATAATACAGTTTTCCCGCCGCACATTTTTGACGTTTTAATTGACAACCTAAAAATAATTATACACGACATTAGATGGAACTTATTAGAAATATAAAACTTTTTTTTTCGTTTAAATGTTAATTTTGATTTAAAGATTTAACAGAGAATTTGAAAACGCAAATAAAAGTAAAATTGTCAATATTACACTGTTGTGGAGCTTTTATTTTCGTAATATTACATATTATATATTACAATGTTTAAAATTTGGATTTTACGGCATTTTTTTTTTTTTTTTTTAGTGTCACTGTCTGATTATTTCCAATCTCAACTCTGTAAGCTACCACATGATTCATTTCGAACAATACCAACTTGTCTTTTGCCTAGTTTATTCAGTAAATGATGATCAGAAAGAGACGCTTCTGAATTTTATAGATGAGAACTGATAGATTTACCATTTGGATTATTCAGACTATTGCTCTCGTATTTAGTATTGTTCGTGCAACGTTTCAGCCGATGTATCATCCGACATTTTTTTATGCGAATTTAAAATGAATTAACAAGTAAAATTTAGTTCTAAGTGAGATCCTTCTGGAGGTTGAAGTTTCAATCCTCAGTACGCGCCATACTAAATTCATATTTGCGAATTAAGGTTTCTACTTGGTCATGGCCGACGGAACGAAAGACTGCTACACCTCACTGAATAAATCGGTTGTCGGATGTTTCATCGTCGAAACGTTGTGAGAATAACACTTAAGACAAGAGCAAGTGCTCGAATAATACAAATAACACAAGAGATGTAAGTTTGTAACTAAATTAATATTCTTTTGGATGTGATTATTTGCGTCTAGTATTCTATATAGATAAAATAGTTGTATGTATGTATGTATGTATGTATGTATGTATGTATGTATGTATGTATGAGAAAAAATTTAGCCGGTAATTGCTTAAACTACTGATCATATTACACTGAAATTAAAAGACAATAGTAATGCTACACCACGCGTGGTTTATACGTGATTTATTTTGATGATGAATAATGTGTACAGAAATTTCGGTGAGTTGAAATGCAAACTGTTCATTTTAACTTGCCGACATAATGCGCAAATTCATTCATACCTTGAAGTACTTTAATTTTAAATCTTTTTTTTTTATCTGTCTGCCGATTGTTCAAACGGTAGGGAATGCGACTGGAGCACTAAATATTTTGAGTTCGATTCTAGCCGATGACACTCAAGTCATTTTTTAATTTTTTAAACTTTTGAAATCAGTACTACATATTAGGTACAATATAATATTCAATCGAGAATTGGATCTGTAATAAGAAATACGAAATCTGCATTAATTAAAATATATTTAAGCGTATTTTACGACCGGGTAAGGCTAGGCGACCCCCACTAATCATTTTAATCGAAATAGAAAACTTAGAATATTTTTGTGTTTAACAAAAAGAAAGAAAGACTGCGCGTGGGATGCTAACACCAAATCTTATTTGTGACGTTCAATTTATTTCTTTTAAGCAATTTTAATTGCAGACAAAATACTAAATTTCAACACTTATTAACGAAACCTTTTAATCGTGACTTTAATTAATGTTATGTTACCGATTGTTTTCGATAAGGATTAATAATTTGGGTTATTCTGAACCGAATGTAACTTAGTGCTTTATCCGTTACAACTCGTGACATAACGGATAAAATACTGAGTAAAATTCAGTTCTAAGCAACACCCTTTCTGGCGCCTGAGGGTTGAATCCTTTGTACGAGTGATACTAAAAATATAATTGCGAATTACTTACGAATTCTACCCAGTCATGGCTGACGGAAGTAGAGCAGCTTACTACCTTTAATTAAATAAATAATTTCGTTTTAAATTCTATACAGATTCTCGCTTTCAACGGTTCCGTATTTGATAAGATGCACCGAAAGACGATCGGGGGTTACATCGGCCGAAACGTTGTGAGAATAACACTCCTTATAAGAACAGTAGTCTGAATAATCCAATAAATGCAGACACACATTCAGTCACGTAAGCTATTAATAGAGACGTGACAACAGCATATTCTTTTCATTGTTTTGACTCTCGAGTATATATCCGACACAGTTAGACTCAGTTAATCAACCGAGAACCACATCACTCCGTATAAACACATATAAAATATTAACCGGTATATACTCGAGTCAAAACAATGAAAAGAATATTCTGTTTCCACAGACCTAGTTATTAACGAAAGTAAAACAAGAATTTCTGAAAATGCTCGACAGTGTCAGCAAATAATATTGAAATAATTGTGATATCGGTCTTTGTGGCGCAAACAACGTGTTCGCTTTATTAATATTTAAAATTTTTCTTCTTTTACATTGACAAATTTATACACGGTGTTGATTTTTAATATATTTTTAAACTTTGTGCTCTATCCGGCAACACTAAGCTGTGTTAATATAATTATTTGCATCTATATTTTTACATAAAGATGTTTAACTTCTAAAAAATTGCTGAGTGGATATAGTTGTGTTCAGTTTGAAAATATCTTTTTTGCATATTTTATCCGCATCGATGTCTATTACATCGCCTCTCTTCCCCGTCTTCAGATTTAGACATTCAGAGAAGCAATCAATTTAAACAGCTACCATTTAAACATTATAGGATTATGTGAAAGCTGTAAACGAATTCGACTTTCAGACCTGATCACTCATAATATTTCACCAATCATTATTGATCACATATAATATTGAGCAGTTCGTTGTATACCAATGATAACTATTTAGAGAGATGAGCTAAATGAATATAGTGTCGAGTGAATATGAGTTGCGTTTATTCTAGGCGGAATCTTTTCAATCATAATATTACAAATGTAATTAGAACAGGTAAAGCAAGCATGGTCCCCCGTGAGTGAACAAATGTGAACAGTGAAAAAATGACTAAGTTCAGCATCCCCCTCCTATCAAGCAAAAAAGTCCCCAGGGGACGTCAAATCCTCGTGAAAATTAACAAACGGTGCAGTTTTAGGCCTTAACATATGTAAATATGAGTTCTGCACCATGCAAAAAAAGAAATGACTAAGTCCATCATTTGCCCCTCTCCTCCATTTAGCCCCAAATGTCACCAAGGCCTTAACACAGTAATTGTCTGTATTTTTGAGATGAGGTGTTTTCATTGATTGAGATTGTCGGACTGACTTCCTCATCTTGGTTGTTATAATCACAACGTTTCGGCCGTTTTGTCCTCCGGCCTTCATCAGGTGTTTTGTATCGAACTGGGGAAAAGGGTTGGGTTCGAGACTCCTAACAAATGGTTCCCCAGTTCGATACAAAACTCCTGGTGAAGGCCGGAGGGCAAAACGGCCGAAACGTTGTGACTATAACAACCAAGATGAGGAAGTCAGTCCGACAATCTCAATCAAGGCCTTAACATATGTAAATTTGAGTTCAACACGATGCAAAACTGCTAAATAGATATACACAGAAAATGTTGGACAAATATGGTAAAATAGTCCAAAAATGGAGTGTTTTTATTAGCCCTAAAAGAGCCCCTGGGGCACACCCAGGAGTTATCGCGAAGTAAAGACAGACAAAATTATATAGAAATCAGTTAGTTACAACTTTACATAAAGTTTTATAAAAATGCAAGGCATCAATTTTTTTAATAGGCGCAAAAGTGTCAATTTAAGCCATTTTAACTCGAAAGGAACTCTAGGGGGGGGGGGGCAACCGGAGTTTTCCTGGAAACCCCGTTCTGTTACTTTTTACTCATATCATGTTTAATGTTTGTGCAAAAATTTTTAAAAATTCCAAGGCGTAGTTATTGAGAAATGTGCAGACAGATGAACAGACAAACGGGCCAGGGTAAATTTTGTCGGGGGACCAATAAAGTCTTACACAGATATTGCCATACAATTACAAGGAGTGAACGTGGGGAATATGGATTATATTTAGTTTAATACAAAGAGGTGGAAGTATTTCCTGAAAATTCAGATATCTTTAATTTTGTTTTGAAATTGTAACAATAGATATTTTACATAATTAATAATATAGCGTCACCTTTGAAAATTCCACTGCAGACTCATTCATATGTAATATATTGATGTTTGATTTTGTGGATGTTCAGCGTAAATGGAGACCCCCTGATATAATTGTAGCGCTTTTGTTACCATTGCAGAAGTATTTATCTAAGCCAACAGGGACGCCCGATCGTAAAATACGCTTAAATATGAATACTTTAATTCATGCAAATGTTATATATATTATTATAGAATATATTCTCTATCGATTCTTATATATTATGAAGGTTTGCTTTTAAAAATATAAAAATATATATCCATATAACTTGGGTGCATCAGCTTAAATCGAAACCAAAACTTTTAAAGGAATATATATATATATATATATATATATATATATATATATATATATATATATAATGATGTAAGCGTGACACACAAAATAACACACACGCTATCGTATTAATATAAGGTAGCCCACTTAAAAGTAGCCCAGAAAATGTAGTAGAGAGGAGGCACTCTCTTTTATTGTTTTAATTACCTGTAGAGTTATAAAAGATGTCGGAAGTGATTCCCGTTGATATCTATTTCTAGGCACGTTTAACAACGTTTGCAGATACTGTCTGTAGATCTTCTCTCGTGATTCTCCTGATAGCGTAGGTAATATTCTCCTTTAGATTGTGAGGTCCTGGATATGACCTTAAACTATATCCAGTGGTGAGGCCCAAGCTTGTGGGCTTTGGGGAGTGTGGAGCCACCCTTTAATTACCATTGCTCCCAGGTCATCTCTGACCCGGAGTGGTAGTACCTGTTAGGGTTCGAACTATGGGTTGAATAGAAACCGACTTGAAAACAACAAATATATTCTATTAAAAAATTTTTCTTCAAAATCTTCGGATTCTGCATTAAATAACCCGAAAAGGGTTGATATGCCGTAAAACAAAAACAACCAACCAACCTTTAGATTGTGAGGATTATTTGCATAAACATTTTGTGTTAAAGTCCTCCAAAGATTAAAAAAAAATCACATGATGACAAGTCCGGGAAACGTGGTTGCATAAACCTTTGCTTATTGTTCTGATATGCTTCCACAATCACTATTTTCTACTGCAGCGAAAACACCATACTTAAAAAAATTTAAATTTTGATTTTAAGAAATTACGAAGCTAAATCTGAAAAAAATTGTTCAGAGAAAGATAACATAGGGCGGGTTACTTTTAAGTGTGCCACCTTGTTTATTCCTAGCATTTTAGTTTCTTTAAAGTATTTTAAAAGGTGCTAAGCAGCATAACACGAGCACTACTATTCATTTTGAAATTTTTTTTTTCTGATTTGCATTAAATCTGGTCTATTTTCATTAGATTCTAATTAACAAAAACTCCCTGAATTTAAACTTTAGACATTTTCTAAAATAAAATCAGGCAATATATTTTAATCAATGTGTATTATTGTAAATTCCCCTTCAATTGCTTTCTGTTGCATATTGTCCTAAAAGTGAATACTTAGCTCTCACTGTTTTCTTTATCCTACTGATTTGATATCCAGGAATATATACTATGATGCCGTTGTCTTAATGGGTTAACTTTTTTATCACACTCTTACTGTGCCTTATTAAATTTGATAAACAGTAATTTGAGTGACAGGAGGAGGACGTCTAAAGAAATATGCGCACTCCGCTTTGAATTTACTAATGAGAAACAAAATATTGAACGGGTTTAAATATAAAAATATTAAACTCTATTAGAATGTCTTTCGAACGTCTAACAGTGTTTGCTCTGACTAACTACTTTTTAATGTTTCACCCCAAACAAAGCACAGTAACATTTTGTCGTAAGGGGCTACTTGTTTTGGACCAATTTTACAGGTATACTATGTAGGGGGTTGGGGAGCGAGATATCTGTTCACTTTATATTTGAACTTCTGCAGATCGATACAGTCGGGGAAGCGGAGATTCGGAACGGCATTCCAAAGTCTACTAGTTCGATGGAAGGAGCTACCTTTACAACATTTAGGGATCTCTGCAGTGTAAAGGTGGCATTGTGATACTTGACGGATTTTTTAGTGCATCTATGTAGAAGGGGGTACAAGTGCGTTCAGTTCGTCAGAATAATTACCATAAAAATACTTGTAAAACAGACACAGAGATGGCACATTCGCCGATGGGACAGAAGTTGGGGTTTGGTTGCTTGTGCGGCACATATTAGGTTGGCGACTCTTTTTTGTACCCTGTCTAGGAGCGAGAGAATAGTGGCAGATGCACCAGCTAAGATGTAGAAAATGTGTGTGAAATGTGCTAACATACATTTAATTTTAATGCTTTAGCACATTATTATATAGATTATGTATTATATTTTTTTTACTTACTTACACACACACACATATATATACACACATATATATATACATATATATATACATATATATATATATATATATGTATATGCACATAAAGGTATTGAGAAATAGGACCGCACACTAACCCTATTATGCATGTCTTCTAAGCCGTATTATAAAAAAAGGAAAACCAGTTTGCTATGTATCGATCACGTTATAGCCTATTCTACAACCAGAATTAAATTTTGAAATATATCAGTCATTGCAAATAAATCGAAGAGGTAATGTATTATTAATTTATCGCATGGACTCTTGCATATAAATTGACAGGCACGACCGCCCATTCCCCTCTTAAAAATGAAATAAATTATTGGGGGAGTTATACGCATTGTTTGTGCTTGGGAAGCAACCGTACAGTGCATCATAAGTATCCTTTAAGCAAAAAAAAGTAGACATCAATATTTGTGTAAATAATATTAGTATAAATTTTCAAAACCTGATGCATGTAGATTCAACGTTCCACAGATCCAATAGGTGGAGAGTGTTGCCTTTTAAATAGTCTTTTTTTATGATTCCAGTGCGTTGATTATGGATCGATAGGGTATATGCTTTGTCACGGTTAAGAAAGCCGTTGTATTTCTTGCGCCCATGCTTTTTTTTTTGTTTTGTTTTTTGGTGGGGGGTACTATTCGTACTACTGTTCTCATCTTGGATGTTATTTTCACAACGTTTCGGCCAATATAAACTCCAACCTTATTCAGGTCTATCTAGCTGAACACCGGAATCTGCATACAAATTCCAACAAAAATAGTATTCATGTTTTCATTCAGTCATGACAATATAGAAGTCTAAAGTAATTCGTAATAGTATTTTTAGTATAGCTTGTACCAAGGATTGAACCTTCTACTTCGAAAATAAGTGTCACTTAGAATTGATTTTTTTTTTAACAATATCAGTTATATCACGAGTCCTGAAGATCGACAGAGGTTAAATCGGTCGAAACAGTAGTTTAAACAATTCAAATAATTCATTTATAAATCCATATATATATATAGTAAGTTATAAAATATATATGGTGATTAAGCTACACTGAATATTCCGCGTTTCATCCACTCTAGGACTCTTCAGATTGGATGAAACGCGGAATATTCAGTGTAGCTTAATCGCCATATATATTTTATAACTTTTTATATAATTAATTGAAGCCCTTTGGTGACTTCTTAGCCACTGTAATATATATATTAGTGTTGGAGCGATTAATCGGAATCGGGAATCATGAATATCTGAACATTTGGGGGTATCTGAATCGGTATCGGAATCTGAAATATTGGTGCCTATTTTCTGATGCCAAATCGATTATTTAAATTGTCTTTTTTTATTTGATTTTAATTAGAGTAAAATCTTCCATTGCTTGTAATAATGATGAATTAGTAAGTATTCATTGATTTTAAAAGACAAGTAAATCAAAAGTCGATAGACCATCCTCCACAAGTCTATTTTGACGTTTAGGAAAATATCTGCATATTTAATATGTGTTTTTACGAAAATCGGGGAAAATAACAATCTTATAGTTAAATAATTAGAGATTTATAAAGAATCTGAATCTATAATTGTATCGGAATCAGGAAAATGTTGGAATCGTCCCATCACTATTATGTATATGTGCGTGCGTGTGAGTAATATATAAATATATAAGGGGCATTCCAAAAGTAGTGTTTCCCATTTTTAATCGCACGAATGGAACAGAGCAGATCTCATTGTTAATTTATGCATTCATGACCTGAAATTTTAATCTTTTGTTGCAGATATTGACAGTGTGAGACTCTAAGAACGTATACCGTCTCATAGACGTGTGTTAGATACTAAAATGCGTAATGAATTCCTGGCAAAATTGCTTTGATAATGATATTAACTATGTGGAAAAAGTAAACTGAGGAGTACAAAAGATCGCTCGTTTTGGTTGTACTATTCCCGACTTTGTAGCTCTTCAGCTGTTTTTGTTAAAAAATGCGAGAATTTGCTTTTAAAACAACCATGTGTGTGTATATAATGCATTTATCATTTGCATGGCCCTAAATCTGCTCGTCAGTCTAATATCTTGTTAATTTAAGAATTTCGTTCAGTTAAGCAACTACGCCAAAATATAGCTCATGAGAGTCGGGTAGTATAACTGGCGAAACGTTGTGAGGGTAACAACAAATATGAACAAAACTGTCGAAAAGATGTAAATAACCTTAAAGTCAGTGGCACATTTTTTTCTTATTTCTTTATATAAATAATAGAAATGCTTAACATTTTAAGGACTTGTATTTTATTAGTAGGGTCAACGTGACCTGTTCTGGCAGAATATTTTGTTCGTGATGTAATTGAGAAGTTTTTCGTTTCAATTAATATTTATGATATTGTGAAGCCAAGCGACTACTCGGCTTCTATCTAGCTTGAACAAAGGCTGATCAACGACCTCAACGTTTCATTGAAGCCTTCGCCATTTATTCGAATAATTCGAGCATAAAAACATTTTCATTATTTAAAATGTTTCAGTTTTAGAATTGGATAACCGGAAGTAAATATTTTACACCACACCAGTTTCTATGGTTACTAGATAATTCTGGCACCTCAGAAAATAACTCCAGAAAATGAAATATTCTGTCCATATCATTATCGTATCGTATGAATCTGAAGATTCTATTGTTGGCATTGGTTTCCCCGAGATTTTATCTAGTTTGAATTCTTTTTTTCTAGAAAGACTTCGGATACTTACGGGAGGGACCACGAGAAATTTGCCGAAATCCTAAGTGAAAGTGTTTTGTTGTGGAGCTAATTGAATTCGAACTTGGAACACCCAGTTCGTCAGTCAGTGTTGGTTACTAATTGAACACCATTACATCTCTTCTGTCTGTATAACATTTAGATACGTCCTTCAATGAATTACTGTGGCCATATCTAAGCAAGTGCTACTCGGAGCACGCTTTTCTTCCTTCACAAAGTAAAACAAAAAAAAATCGACTGGTAGTTTCGTGGGGTGGGAGGGGGCACTGTCTTACAACACATCACAAGACATTTTTCTACTCTTTTTTTCTAATCTATCACTAGTGCCATAAAAAGTATTAGAATGGGATCTAATGTAAAAGAAAAGCATCTCCAAGCAGAAACTCGCCTTGTTACAACCAATGGAAACTTTTTCTTTATTCATTTAAAATCAAGCGGACTTTCTACGAACAATCTTTTGAAAAAGATCCTATCCGTAAAACACACTGCCACAGCTCTATCTCCCTGCAGCTTTCAACAAAATCGTCTTCAAGTCCAATGTAAACAAATACTTGTCGGGCATTTTTCTTAATCACATTTTGTTCATTTAATTAATCATTGACAGTTTTTATAATTTCTCATCCAACTGTTTTATTAACTCTTATCTTTGAGTGGCTTTTGGCCTTGAGAAATCTTCTCACTCGATTTTACTTTCCTTTCTTCTCCGTATCTGAATATTGAAAGTTCTGTCATGTTTTACATGACATATGAGATTGAAGCATTTTTTTTCTTTTTACTGACGGATCCCCTTCCTAACACCAACTCATCCAAGGCGACGTATTTTCTCGAGATGCAATCTGGTCATAGTTCTCCGTTAATTGAAGCAATGTTGCTTGTCGGTTTTCAAGAAGACGGTCATCTGCACAACCACGCTGTTTTCTGAGCTGCTACGACCCTTTCATTGGACGCGACAGGAACTACTGCTGCCCACCAGGATAGAAGGATAGTTTATTGTGATTTTATCCTCTAGATATTTCGTATTGTCTCGATCCCTACGTTTAATCCCGAAAGATACCCCCATGTAGGGGCAGCTACGCGCCTTATTGTAAGGCAAGGGCGGCGCAATTTCCAACCACACCTGTCCTGAATCGGCATTACTTGAGTCCAGTGCCAAGAAGAAGGCCAAGTCGACTGGAAACAATGCCGAGATAAACAGAGAGAACTTATAGCACCCGGAAGTCCCACATGGTCACCCATTTAGTACTTATCCGCTTCAACGTCGCTTAACTTCGGTGATCCAATGGGACAGGTGTGCCAACGTTGTTATGCCGTATTCTCTCTATGCCCTTGTATATTAAGAGTTACACAATTAATGCGATTTGATTTCAACACTACTGTACTAATCATTAGGTCTGTCATTGTCTAATTTGATTGTCACATGATTTTGGTGTTATTTTCATCGCATCTCATTTATCTGAATTCATTTATTTATTTATTTTTTAATATTGTAGAATTTGGGGAGTTTGTTGGTTACAATGGATGATCCTGGCATAGATGCTGAAAGAAACATTTTTCTAAAATACAAAATAGAGAAAATATGTATGGAGTTAAATGATTAATTATTTAAACTTGAATTTAATAAGTGTTAGATATTTTTTTTAATTTTTAAGGATTACTAATTCAGAAAATATACACCTTCCTCCATCACGTATGGATTCCATTTCAAAATAAAATATAAGTAAATGACTATATGGAAGAATGAAATGAAAATAATGAAACTTTGTTGCTCTAATCAACCAAAATGAAAATACAATTCGAGAGTAATAAAATAGAATGTAACTGTTTTTGTTTTTAATTTTTTATTTATTTATTTATTTATTTACATTCTTTTCCTTTTAATAATGAATCTTTTCGATAGAATTTAACTATCTATGCAAATATACTGTTGGATCATGTCTGGAGTACTGTTATCATATTTGGGCTGGTGAATCTCCATCCAATTTGAGGGTTCTTGATAAAGTGCCAAAACGTGTCCGTACTTTGATTGGCCCCACCGTCTCTTCTCTGTGACCCCCCTCTTGCTCTCTCTATCCCCCATCTTTGTTTTTATCCCTCTCTTATAAACGTTATATTACTTAGCTATAATATGGTATCTATATAAACGTTATGTTACTTAGCTATAATATGGTAGCTATATAAACGTTATGTTACTTAGCTATAATATGGTATCTATATAAACGTTATGTTACTTAGCTAGATAATATGGTACGTGTTCTTCAGAAGTGTCTGATCTATTTCCTACGTCCTTTGTTCCAGCTGGTTTGACTTGATTTAGTGGTTTCCATCAAATCGCTATTTTAATAATTCGTTGTAATACATCTTTTTATTTCAGTAGTTTCTTTCCAAGAACTGCGCGCCCCTGGAACTTTTTTGACAAAACTAAGATCAATAGACATATTCTATATTTACGGTTATCATCTTTAGCTTATTCTAGGTCCTTACATACAATTGGTACATATCTTGTTTGGTGGCAAACGATTAAAAGAAAACTGTTCTAAACCAACTGAAAAATATCTCATACAAACGAGTGTAAACCCTTTGTTAAAAATGGCAAAAAAACACGCTTTACCATTGTTCGTTATATAATGTGGCAGTTACATTTTTACTCGGACCCGACATTTTGTATGCACGGATAGCTGCAAAAGAACAAAGGAAATAAATTCGACTCTGCTATTTTTTTCATTTTTAACAAAGGACATTTATTAACGGTACTTTCCAAACTACGTCTGCATCTTGCATTCTACAGTTCCTTTTGTCTGTCTCGTGGTTAACAAAACTCTGCTATCTCGACACGTCTTTTCCATTCTTTTGTGCCGCCACGACTATCTCAGTCGGCGCATGCTTCCCGGTCTTTGTCAGTGCACATGGTTTCAAATTTCTCTCCACTTTTTCCTTCTGTTTATCTTCCTTCGCTGTAACGTCACCTCGCTCCACGTTTTGTTCATTTGCATACATGATATGCCGCTACAGTTACATACGTATACATTGGCTTCGTTACAATAGTAAGTTGAAATTAAAAATAAAACTTATGAATCGGTGTAGAAAGAAAATGAATGAAAAGAAAACGCCTCATTCATCAGCGTGACGAGATTATGTAACAGCTGGACGAGAAAAAAAATAAATGTAACTGCGTGGCTTAATGGGATACAGTAGAAATCCGGGATACGGTGGCCCTAAGATACGATTTTTTTTTCAAATTACGATGTCGAATACGATGTTTTTTGTTTTTTTCCGGACCCTTCCTTACGGTGTTATTTACGTTATTTGAATATATATATATATATATATATATATATATATATATATATATATATACGTAAATTGAATAAAATCACAACCTACATGAATAGAAATTCACTTTTTTTGGCGTTAAGCTCTTACAGCTGTTTCGTGAAAGGATGGACAATTACCTCTCGTCCATAGAACTGTAAATCTTCCATCCAGTCACTCCTCAGAGACGCTTACAACTATTCCCAACAAGTTCTTCAATCCGTTGTGAACACGTTTATTTTTCCCTCCATCTTAAATGGAGCTCATATTTATACTTATTTTTTAGTTTCGTACAACCCTTACAGTCAAGAATATCTTCCTATAACTTAGTTTTTAGCCTATTTTGGGGGCACTATTTTAAATGAGTCTCGCTTTTTAAGGATATTCTAATTTAATTTTAGCTTTATTTAGATTTCGCGGGTTCAAGGAACGAATGAGAAATCAATCAAATCCTGACTTCAGGATCCAGGATAGAATATGCACAATTAAACATGGATTTGTGGTTTAAAAAAAATGGGGGATTCTGTGAAAGTTAGTAAAACAATAAAAACTTCGTTATTTACGTCTAGTTAAAACTTGATAATATTTACATGTAAAAAATAAAATGTGATAAATGAGTAATTTGGAGAAGTATGAAGCTAACGCTTATAATAATGAGTTAAGGAACTGACAAAAATAACATGGATTTGCGGTTTTAAAAAAACGGGAGATTATATTACACTTAGTAAAACAATAAAAACTTTCTTTTTTACGTCTAAAAAAACAAAAAACAAAAAAACCTTTAGATCTAAATCACTTCTAAAAATAATGTGACGAAAGAAGGATTTAAAAATTATATAAGCTCTAGGTTAACTAGGAATGTAAAATACTACATTAAACCAAGTTAGGTGTTTCTGTAATTCTATCTTGTATTATAATTCTTCATTTATTTATTGTGGGTATTCCTCTTTATCTATTATAATTATAATTTAATTTTACATTATCTCTAGTCTTAGGTTTTTTTTTTTTGTAATTGTCCATCCTTTCACGAAACAGCTGTAAGAGCTTAACGCCAAAAAAAGTGAATTTTTATTCATGTAGGTTGTGATTTTATTCAATTTACGTATATATATGCTCTGAAAACTCTTTTGAAAATTCATTGAGCTGAGATTATAATTGAGTTGGTATTATAGACAATTATATTCTAAACTTGCAACAGAAAGGAATTGTTGATAAAATAAAATAATATATCTATCTATCTATCTATCTATCTATCTATCTCTCTCTCTCTCTCTCTCTATATATATATATATATATATATATATATATATATATATATATATCACACTGTACTGCATTTTTTTTACATATTTATAAATACGTATCCCGGGGATCTAATGTATATTTATTCATATATATATTTATATAAATGAAAACACATTTGTCTTTATTATAGAGCGAGAGATGATTGGACTATCTTAGAATATCACTTTATTTTCATTTAATTTTATTTTTAATTTTTTTGCCAAACCAAATATAAATGCAACTCTGGGAAAAAGAACATTTCAAACGACATATCTGATTTCTTTGAATCGAAAGACCACTTGAACGGAACAATATAATTTAAAATATTCTTTGATCATTTTTCGCATTTCAATTCGGAGACCATTCGTTTTCAAAGACAGATTTATATTTAAACATAATGAAACCTGGTGTTTTTTTCTTTCGGGGAGGGGAGGTTGATTATAAGTATGAGGATAAAAGCAGATTCGTGAAAAAAAAATTTATATCTTTTTTATAATTTTCTGTCACGAATTTATTATATCAAGTAGATATTGCAATAATGCATGTATTTCCTCTTTACGTTCCCTTGCACCTATACTTATAGCGGTTGGCACAAAGACAGACTTCAATCGGAGTGAAATAGGGCTCTTTTCGGTCACATGAAGTCATTCCTTCTGACGTAGATCCTGGACATGACCTTGAACTATATCCGATGGTGAGACCCCAGCTTGCAGGCTTTGGGGAATGTGAAGCCACCCATTTATTGCCATTGCTTCCAGTTCCACTCTGAGCCAGAGTGGTAGTACGTGTTATGGTCCCAACTATGGGTTAAATAAAAAGCGAATTGAAAAAATATATATATATATATATATATATATATATTCTATTAAAAAAAATTCTTAAAAATAACCAGATTCGGCATTAAATAACCTGAGAAGGGTTGATATGCCGTAAAAACAAAACAACCAACCTTCTAGCGTAACTGTATTCTTCGGAAAGATGAGGTGATTTATCGTTAGTTGCCTGACGCGCGCTTATTGGGGAATATCGACGATTTGGATTACATAAAATTTTGCATGCATTTAGCATGCCTCCTATTATGGGAGCTGAATATCCTACTATAAGCTAACGCTATATCTACCTGTTATGCAGTGGACGGCAAGTAAATATTGTTGCGGTTATATTCAAATCAATTCGGGCAGTTTTGTCGTCGGCTCTTTGGGTAAATTAACCTTCTGGAAATTCGAAATAAATATTTTTTTTTTAATTTCATCTGATGTATTTTTATCGATTATAAAACTAAAACAAAGATACACGATATTCGTTTGACTTGATTTAGTGGTTCCATCAAATCGCTGTTTTGTAGTATTTGTTCTGTCCAAAGATAATAGAATTATATCGTCAGGTCGGCGTTCACACTGGTCGTCCATAAGATAGAAATATGGCACAAACTCTTAGAACGATTTTGTAACTAGACATCTATAACCTGATATGTTCTGAAACAATATTAATCAAAGTACTTACTGAAGTTTGTTTCAGTTTTCAGTAAGTTGTTGCAATATTTGGAGGTCTACATTCGCACTAAGCCTTAATAAAATTGAAATATGTTACAAACTCCTACAAGAGTTTTAGAGACACATCCCCTCATAAACATAGCAGGAACGTACAACTGATGAAAGATGCAACCGTGGAATTTTCACTGATCTTGATAGTTAATGATAAACAGGAATCCTTTTGTTTTTGTTCTTTTTTATCGTATTACGAGAGAAGATATTAGTTTTATAGAAAGAGGAAAATCTAATTCTAAAGTAGAAATAACATGCGTCTTGATTGCGTTCAACAAGATTCTTTGGCCTTTCATTATTTGTTGAATCCTAATAAGCTTCAATCGCAGATACGACTACATTAAGTAGCTTAATGGCTTGAAAAGCTCAATTCGAATGATGAGGACTACTATATCGGTTAAGCCGTTATAATTTAGAAGTCTAGGAAAGCTCTCGAAAATGCATGAAAAAATCTAATTATTACAAAATAAAAATTAATCTCATTAAAAAACAAAAAAAGCATAATTTCGCTTAAATACAATATTAATATATGATTTATATATTTCAACTTTAGATTTTAGGCCTTTTTTACAATTATTCTTTATTATTACAGAAATCGGTGAAACCTTTCCGGGAGCCAACCACAGTGTAATGGAAGAAAGCATCACATGCGTCCTCCGGAGTCACTTAGTTCACAATACAGTTTAATGTATATTGCACCGTAGAGAACCTACTGTTGATTTTATAAAATTACTTTTATTTGATAGCTAGAATTAAAGTTTAAAATTAAAAGTCCAGTATCATTGTTCAGTTCTGCTTTAAAAGAAACGTATTTTTCGAAAGCGCTTCTATCTTATCAAAGAACCTAATGATTATTGTTTTATATACGTTGGACCGTTCTAGACATTTTAAAACGTAAAAAATGGTGTTAGGCTGTATAAGGGTGTTAACTTTGGTCAGAATCGCACTGTTATTTTCTTCAATCGTATTTTTCGAGTATTACTTTTCAATACTTATCGGAGGCATTCTGATATAAAACATAGCTCAGAATACTCCTAGAAGCACAACGTGTACTTGTATTAAATTTCAAAGAAATCGGCCCAGCGATTTTGGACTCTATACGAAAAAAACTCGCACAGAGACTCACATATACACGGTGTATTTCATATATAAGAAGAAATAATGTCACACAATTTTCTTCGGCAAGAGGGATATTCATTTTTGTTATGCATAAATCCTAGTCATAATTACGTTAGTTAAAAAAGGAGTTATTTTTCTGTGTCATTAAAAAGTTGAAAAGAATAGTAAGATGTCTATTCATTTTGGCGCGTTTAGCGATGAAAATTCTATTTTACACTGAGCTGATATTCATTGACCAATGTTATTTCAAACTTCAGCCTGATAAACCAAAGAAAATGTATATTTTTAAATAACTTAAACTTGATTTAATCTAATCCAACTTTAAGACAAATGTTCTGACACGCCTATCCTCTATAAATATGCGGCCTTTATCGACCAAAATATTTTTTAAATATCTAGGAAATATATTTTTATGTGGCATATTTTTACTCGACCGTGTTTAAAACACAAAATACATGTTTTTTTTTGGTTGTTGTTTAAATAATTTGAAAGCTTCTGGGTCAATCCCATTTATATTTCATGGATTCAACAGTATAGGGCTTTAAGATTTTCAGATATTTTGAAAAAAGCATATGATAAATCAACCAGGATTCCTTGCAGAGGATCGCGAAATATTAGTTAGTGAAAGGCAACTTGGAATAGGGATGAGTATGCGGTATTTCAAAAGAAAAGTAGATTGCAAAAATGTGATACTTGGAATGGTAAATCGTCTCTGAAGCAGCTTTTTATCTAAGAATATAGAAAATTGATAGAGCTTACGAAATGTAGCATTAACCCGTTCTTAAAGAAACCGTGTTCGTTGAAAATAGCGGTGTTATTATTAACGTGTCTTTCCGCGCCGCATATCAGACTTGACAGACAGGACATAATAATGCCGGCTGTTAACTTTCCGTAACCTGTCGTGATATCATTTAACTTCCTATCACTCTTTTCATCACATCGTAGCTATTGTCGTGTATATACAAGTGATAGGTTTTGTGGCTGAGTTCGAATCTTATGACCAGCGGCAATAGTGACTTCCTGCACTGATGATTCCGAAAGGATGAAACATAAGTGACTGAAGATATAAACAAATAATTACTTATAATTATTTCAACGGGCACCAATTTGTGTTTGTTATATAGTTCATTATTATTATTATTGTTGTTGTTGTTAGGTCTTATTTATAGTGAGAGTCTTATTATAAGTCATGCTGTTGTTGAGTCTTAGAGTCTTAGAGAGAGATGTGTTGTAAAAGTCTTAGAGAGAGATGTTTTAAGAGATGTTCGTTTTATTAAGAGATTCTTATTTATAAAAGATGTTCATACTAAGACGTGTAGAAGCTCTTTTAGTGAGGAGATAGTGTCGAGACATTGTGTAGACAGTCTTAGTGTTCATATTGTGTATGTTAGATGTGTATGTCAAGACATTCTAAACCACATGATACACATAAGACATATATAACAATTTTCACTTTACCTTTTGGTAGAATTACAACACAAAGACGACGTTTATAAAAACACATGATGGATTTATTTCTTCTCACGACCGGTCGTGGTTTTCTCATCAAGAATTCAAAGCTTCACATTCTAAGTTTACAAAAGTGACCGTCTCGCTTCTAGACGTTCGAATGTCCATGTCTGGACTGTCGTCTGTCGTCCTCAGACTCTCTCTGAGTTTCTCCTTGTTATCCCCCAGTTTCTCCTTCTTAACTCTAAAGTTTTCTAACTATATCTAGAACTTCCCATTTTCCATGACGTCATACACATGTTAAAACATGTCTTCTTTCACGTGTTCTGGACATGTGTGTCCAAAACTTTTTCCTTTGTTTACAAAAGGAATTTTAACCTATATTCCCAATAACCTATTTTTCCAATATATTAAAAACATGTTTATTAAATTATCTTGTATAGTTGCATTCCTCAATTGAATTTTTCATAACAGACTTGTCAGCGTACATTCTTTTCTTGAAACTATTTTATCTCTAAGCTAAACAATGGTTTGTTTTACATTCCATTTTCTAATTCTCTCTCGTAATCTATTTCTAAACCTAATTTACGAGGTTCGAATTTCGTCTATTCTATTTCATTTTCATTTTAACTAAATCTCTCTATGTTTATACTTACATGAAAAGGGGGCAGCCCTTATCATGTAACAGAGAGAGATAATCGAGTTGGCATATCGATTCCCGTTAGACCACTGATGAAGTTAAGAAACGTTGAGCCCGGTCAGTATCAGACTGATGACCATTTTTGAATGACAGACATAGTATGCAAGAACTACAGAAGTCTAATGTCATCAGCCTCTCTGATGGGGAAATACAGGTGACTGGGGCCGCTTATGTATTTGATATTCCTTTGAATTGTATATCTTTGTTAGAAAGCCTGTTCGACCTGGCGATGGCTAGTGCTTCTTTGGGACAGTTCGTGGATATCGTTTCTCTATATTGCGGATATATCATCCCACAGTCACTAGTGACGCTACGTAACCTCCACCTTTTCATCAACCATAGCCTTTTTGGTCCAGCATAAAAAAAGTTTGTATCGATCCAGCTTCTCCTTCGTACACATCTCCTGGTGAGAGGCTGACGGAATTATTACTTATTATCAAGTCCAAAAGCGGACTCCAGGATATTATTGGATCACATCCAGTAACTACTTCTACTGTAGTTTAAGAATATATCTGGTTATGGAAGCGGAATATCTTCAGAAATCTTGTAGGAGTTTGTGTCATATTTCTATTTTATGGACGCCCGGCAGAAACGCAGATCCAACGATATTATTTTATCATATTTGAACAGAACGGATACGACACAACAGCGACATCAGATAAAATTTACAAATTCTGCTAAAATGATAACGTTATTTAGAAAGCCATTCTTATCAAAGGAAGGGGAGTTGCTTAACTATTCTATACTCTCACCACACATACTGTAAAAATTAAATTTAACTCCAAATTTAACTCGTCTAAATAATAGAAGAGCCCGTCAACTACGTAAATGCCGAATGAATTTGTTTGTATTGCGTTTTCGGCGATCAGATAATCCCATGTTAAAAAAATTTGGTGGAGAGTTATAACCTACCCACGAGTATAAATTGCATTGGCGTATTATTATAGAAAGTAACTTTTTTCTTTTTGTTATATTTTCGCGGTAATTTTTTCTTCTTTTTTTTTTTTTGTTATTACTCTTATTCTTTGTCTCCGTTTACATATCATGAGGAATACGGCACTATCACTTTGACACACCAGTTCTCGCCAGATCATCGAAGTTAAGCAATGTCGATCCTGGCCAGTACCAGATGGGTGACCATTTGGGAAGGCGAGGCGCTATATATACCGCGAGGTAAAATACCAGGTTGGTATCGAGGATAGATGGATCTTTAAGTCGTGTAGGTAACCCATCTAGTGATGGCGCTACGATAAAAATGCCCTTGATAGCCCTAGCGAAGCATCAAGTATTCAGCTACGGACAAAATTTGAATTACACTACAAACTCGTGTAGTGAGTTCAATCTCGGCTGCAGCCGTATTTATATATATATATATATATATATCATCTGACTTTGTCTTCATTCTTATGAAAATCGCTCCAGACAACGCGTGAGGTCACTTTATGTAAGGAGCTAATAAGAACGAAAGATGATTATCACAAAAACAGGAAATGCCTATTGACCTTAGTCTTCAAAAGACCAAGATTAAAAATAGGAGAATACCAGTCAGCAGGAAGAGTTCCACGTGGAAAGAAGCTACTTCCTTTCTTCAACCGTGTTTTGTCTTTTATCTCCATTGCCTTCTCTTAACTTGCCGCTTGGAGATTTACTATAGCTGTTCTTCTTCGTTCAAATTCCACCCTCCTCCTCATCCTCCACCCCCTTCTTTTATTTTTGTTTGTTCAAACTATTTACTTCGTTTCTTCATTCTCTTTTATTTCTTCTTTTACTATTTCTCTTATTTTTTTTTATGTTTGTGTTCCCTTTATTTGCGTTCTGTGATTTAATTCACAATCTTCCCTTCGTTTTATTCTTTATTTCTTCTTTTATTTTTCTACATTTTCTTTTCATTCGTATCTTTTATACTTTTTCATTTTCCTCTCTATTTCCAATCTTTTCTCTCTTTTTTTTATAATACACTTTTGCTCTCCGCCCCCCCCCCACATCCATCGTTTTCCATTGCTATCATTTTTTCCTCATTAATATCCTTATTTCTCCCTACTCCCCGACCGAAAACTATTTACTTTGCATTTTCACAGTTTTGATAACAAAAAGAAAGAAGAAAAAAACAGACTCGTCAGGCGGTCGGTCAGTCGGCGAACTCGGACGCCCCAACGGACAGGCCAATTTAAATCAATACATATAAACAGTTACCAGCGTAACAAACATGTTAATGCTCTCCGAGAATCAATACGTGGCACTTTCTTCAAAACACGCCCAACTGCTCTATACCGGACACGCGTGTACAACCACACATTCACATGCAATGGCGCATTAATAATCGCATCGGTAGAGTATATGGAGATCATGGGATGCTTCGCTTTATCCACATCTCTTTGACTTTTATGATGTTATAAAAGAAGTTTACTATTGTTTTTTTACTGAAAACACTACTTATCATGACCCAAAAACCATTCGAGGATAAGAGCGTCAGGTGAGGACAGTGAAACAACACAATGATGATTGTAATGATAGTGGAAATATGACAGAATATGTTATTAACAGAACGAATTTATAAGAGTTTATTTGCGTATATTCGGCTTGAAAACGACAATATTGTAGTTATACGAGCAGCAACTCCTAAGTATTGTTTTCCAGGATGGTTCTTGGAAAGAAAGTTTGTCCATGGAAGTGTGGTCTAGTTTTAGGTAATGAAGGGAAAAGGAAAATTATTGGCATTGTTTTTTTTTGTTTGTTTTTTGTTTTTTTGTAAACGGCGAAGAATATATTGAAGCTCCTACAATGGCTTACAATTAAAATAACGATAAACTTTGGAATTTTGTCAAAGTCTGTCCTGTAAGATGTACTAGGGAGAAGAGTACATCGCCGACTAGATGTCGAAGTCGGTTTTTTACTTTGGCAAGACTGAAAAAGGTGCCTAGAGCAGCACCTTTCCAGATGTGGCACCAGTAAGAATATATTCGTCTTTTATGCAAGTACAGGATTGCGTTAAGAGTTAAATACCTTCTGTGACAGTAGAATATGATTCAACTATTTTGACAATGACTTTAGCAACGGATTCAATGTAAGTCTTCTATTTCAAGACTAACATGAAGATCAGTCTCAGAAATTTATCAAAGTAAGAGCCACCCCCTTCCTCAAGGCAAGCACCATTCATTTCCATTTGGGTGAAGTGAGGATCAGAGCTAGTGGTGAAAATAGAGAAACTTGGTTTTGGGCGTATTAAAAATAACTAGTCAATTACGCGCCCCCCCCCTGCACACAGTATTCACATTTTGGAGAGAGAGAATAGGAAACTATTGCCCATTAATGCTTTTTGAAATGTTACCATAGATGATTGTGTCGTTTGCATAAATGTCAACGAATTAACTTAAAATGATAGCCGTATCAGCTGGGTTCATCGGACTACTGTTCTCATTTTGAGTGGGATTTCCACAACGTTTCGATGTAATCTCCGACCTTCTTCAGGTGTATCTTTTCGAACTCGGGAGTGTTCTGTCTATTTTGGATGAAATTTCGAGCGGAACCCTTTATTTACTTCACGGAGATATCTTGCTTTTGTTCCGCCAGCCCTGACTGGATAAAGATCCTAAATAGTACAAATGCACTTGACGAAGGTCGGAGGTTACATCGACCGAAACGTTGTGAAAATCACACTCAAGATGAGAACAGTAGTCCGATGAATCAAAATAATACGAATAACCAATCCTCAACTCCAAAATTCAGAAACATTAGAATGCAATTTTGGAGATTATTGATGATCAATAAAAAGATTGAGCTCAGAATTGATCATTGAAACACGTCAGCGTTGGTATTATGAACTTCAAACTTTTGCTCATGAACGACTATTATTATGAACTTGAGAGCATTTTCCGATATTTCATAGCTAGAAATCTTTTGTCGACTGATGTCAAACTATATCAAACGCCTTTAACATGCCAAGAGCTATTGCTCTAGAAACGATGCTCTAATAAAAAACTCCATTGACCCTGTGCGATATTACAATATATTCTTAGTTATTGGGTAGGTTGTTTCTGCTGAGGTGGACAAATTCTCAATTTATCGCAGATTCAAGCAACCTGCAACCTTTTATGACTCGCACAAGATTAATTTTTCTGTGCTGACATGCAGAAGATCGATCTCTAGTTTCTCTTAATTAGTGAACGGTTAGACAATATTTTGAAACAATGTAAGAATGGGAACAAGTCCTGGTTGCAAGTACTACGATTGGAATTTTTTTCGGGGTTATTGTTTTGCTGGCATCAAGGATCTTTATAAATTTGGCAACATTCCGAATGTGTATGTCGATTAGATTATCTTTAGTCTTGGGAGGCGGGGCTAATGTTGGAAAAGGGCTTGGCGTTGGGAGTCCCCTGCCAGAGGTCCAGCTGTTATGATGGCTGTAATCAAGCTTTAAGTTATAAAATTGACAAAAGACGATAATTTTGTTACCTTTAAAACTCTTTATAAAGCCCCTTTCAAAAACTGGGTGAAACGTTAAGATGGACTCATGAAGTTTGAAATCTCCCCTTTTGCGTTTTATGTCGTATATTTTTTTTCATGTATATACACACAGTACAAGGTGATACAGGGTGACCAAAAAAAACGGGCCGCAACTCTAATTAGGCCCCGTTTCTTAATGTTTTGTCCAAATGAAATGAAACTTTTGTTATAACTAGTTTATTATATTCAGAACATCACATCAAAACACAAGGGTCTTTGGCCTTTTTTTCTCCGTTCTACAGCATATGTTCTAGATAGACTCCATTTAGCTTTTGTTTTTTTTTTTGGGTCACCCTGTATATATTGTGTATATTTTAAGTATTTACTTCAACAGTGCTCAATACGTAAGTAGAACTTGATTATTCGCGGAAAGGATTAAACATGGGCGTTTTGTGTAACTTAATTGCTATAAATATATTTTCCTATTACTAATATATATATATGTGTGTGCGTGCACGCGCGTGTTTCTTCTGCGAGTGTATGTGTACATATGCAAAGTTACATTGTTTTTTTTATTATAGAGAGGAGAATGTTTGCCAAAACAACTATTATATTGTTTGTTCATTTCGTGCTTCTTAAAACTCATATTCATCGTTGAGAGTTGCAGTGTATTGTTCTACCTGGTCAAAAAGCTAATTGAATTAGATGAATATCGATTTCTTACCGATCGATTCATGTGAACGCTGAATTTCTCGTAAGACGGGGAAGTACAAAAAGTGAACGTGTGTGTAGTTCGATTGAACTATCAACTCAAAACGCTTCAATGCCTTTTTGGTAATAGACCAAATAGAACTTCTACTAATTGCCAGGTGTCATCCGCCCACGTACACTTCGAACATATGGTTACAAGACACTTCGTTTTATCTTTCTGAGTGTTACATTTCGGTTAGAAACTACATTTCTATCACGAAACAAGCAAACAAAATGGCCGCTTTATATATTTTCGTAATTTTTTGTATCATATGATCCACGTAGCTTCTCATTGGTTGGAAAAATGTACAGTTTGCGTTTGTTAAGGAGGCTTGTTTTTACTTTTTGGAATACGTGCTGCGTACGTGTGGAGCTTGGGAGGAAATTAATTTTACCATTCCCTTTCATATAAAAGGAAGATTTGTAAAGGATAAAAAGGGGAGTAAATGTTTCCGAATTTGAATTTCTTCTATAGAAATCGTTCCAGGCAAGGCATGAAGCCACTTAGAGTAAGGAGCTAAAAGAACACTACTTCGATATGAGAAGCTTGCCACCGAAAAGTGGTAGATGGAGTATATTTTGAGCCAGAAACAACAATTCTTTCATCAGCAACATCGCTACTGGAATATGAGGACTAAAAGACGAAAATAAATCCAAAACCCACTTTCTACTCCATTCAAATGATAACGTGGGTTCGAGTTAGTAAAAAGTCATTGTGACTCAAATCGAAAAAGAAAAACGTTTGCTCATATTTTCTCTTACATTTTCATAATTTTTTCTCTCGCTTCTTCATTTTTCATCAATTATCTTTAGCCATTGTCAAAATACACATGAAGAATAGCAAGAGTTACATCAAGCGAAACGGTGTAAGAATAGCACCAAAGATGAGAACAGGAATCCGAAAAAGTCTAATCGTTCGGAAAAAATAAGCCGAATAAACAAATTAATACCGATTTATATAAACTATTACTTTCTTATGTTCGCTTGTCTAGCAAATCTACGAGGGGCGCTCCAAAAATAATGCTTTGTGTGTTTTTTATTCCGTTCCAATGGACAAAAAGGCCTTCAAGTTGCATTGTTATCATAACTGTACATTCATGACTTAAAAGTGTCATCTCTCTCTTGCAGATATTGTGAGACTCTAAGCCAATAACCACTACGATGAATGTGCGTCAGAAACAGATATACATCATTGAATTTTTCCATGCAGAAAAAATTGTATTCATCAGCGCATGTTGAACGTTTATGAAGCGAATGTAATTGATATCAGCACAGTAAGGAGATGGGTCCATCGATTTCAAAGTGGCGATAGAGATGTGAGTAACAAAACGCGTTTCGATCGTCCATACACAGCCACCAGCCTATCGCCAGCCAAAGTGCATTGAGAACGGTAGCTGACTATGTAGAAAACGAAATTCTGGAACACAAAAGGTCGCTGATTTTAATGGTACTACTCTCGTCTTGGTATGATCTTCCTATTTTCCAGTTGAAAATAGGCATTACTTTTGGAACGAACCTCGTGTGTATTAATCTGCAGCGTACTGATTAATCTACCTCGTATGTATTAATCTACAGCGTATTTACCCTTTCCCCTTTATCTCCGCTTTAAATAGTCTGCCAATATTCTCCTTCGGATTCAGATCATTGTCCATAAATTTACTAATGCCCTCGTTATTTTGTCTAGCTGTGTTCTTTTGTCAAGTGCGCCTAATCTTTAATTGCTGTGTGTAATATATTCACGGCAAGCTCTTTAGTCTTAGAATAGAAACAATTCTACAGGAATCGGAAATGACTGTAGAAAATACTCAAGAACACCTCATCTTGGATTCTCAAAGTAATACTAAAATAAAATGAACTCCCAATACCTATCAAGAGAAAGCCTGTGATATCCTTCCGAAACACTCTGACCATTTACACATTTTCACCGACAGCCCCAAAGACCACAGTAGAGTAGCGTGCCCTGCTGTATCCAATGAAACACATCTAAAAAAAGCCCTTTCAGCAGAAAACTTTATTTTTACTGCTGAAACATGTGCCATCAACATTTAGAACAAAATAAACATAAGAAATTCTTAATACTCTCAATTCACTTTCTGTACTAACATCGCTGAATAACAAAAAAAAAACTTTAAACCTCCTAATCATTAAACTTCTAAACAAAATTGACTCATTATCTAAATACAAAGAGTAATTATATGCTGAATCCCAAGTAACATCGTAATAAAAGGAAATAAAAGAGCCGACTTAGCAGCCAAATCAGCACTAAACTTGAACCCTGAAACAATAAATATTTCATATATTGACTTTAAATCCAAAGTCAATCAACTATTTATGCAAAATGGATCAAGAACACAAATAATAAATTATACCAAATTAAATTCATTCCTGAAGAATTGAAACCAACAACTACAATATGAAGAAAATAACAAGTTGTCATATCCAGAATTCATATTGGCCATACAAAATTCACACACTGAAATACATACTGAAACAAGAGCAACAACCACAATGACAATTCTGTCAAAAAGCTTGCACTATCAAACACATTTTCGTGGATTGTAGAGCCATTAATAATGCCAGAAAACAATATCTTAAATCTAACAATATAAAGAACATCTTCGAAAAACAACCGCTTGGATAAAATACATCCCTTTTTGAGAGTAACATGCTTATTTTTTTTTTTTAATTAAAAAAAAACTTTCTCTACAAAGCAACCCAACTAAACCCTAAACTACTGGAGTTCTCATTAAATAACCCGAAAAGGGTTGATATACCGTAAAACAAAAATAAACAAACAAAAAAATGACAAAACAAATACATTTTCCTTCACCAACAAACGTTATAGAAGTTATCATTTTTCTTGGCGACCGAGTCTACATACAACGTGTTGTCCCCTTAAATGATAACTAGACGATTACGTGTTTAATTTATCCTATGCAAGATAATCACTCATTCAAAACTGAGGTATTTATTACCCCCAGCGCTCAGATACTTACTTCTTAAAAAATCGAAACTTCAGCTTTATCTCAATTGTCAAAACGCAATCGAGTATTGTTGGTGACACCAATGTTAACATTCATTTTAATGCGTGTAATTAGTTTAGCATAAAGTTACACATTGTAAAAAATTTTAAATGTATATTTTATAGTTTTTTTGTTTTTGTTTTTTTTTTTTGGGGGGGGGGGGAGGGTTATGTTTTTAATAATATGTGATCATATACATCACTATTTCCTATAGGTTCTTTAATTCGTGCAGTCTATAATAAAATTCTAAGTAATTGCCAGTTATTGATGTCATGTGTTGAGACCAAAACGCAGCTGAACTACCTTTCCTGCTTGAACATAAGAAAACGTGTCATAATATGATTTACTTGTCAACTAATTCTCCAAAATTGTGTGTTACTCTTAGTGATCTCCACAGACGCACCTGTGACTTTTACGGCTTAACTTGTTCGCTTTCGTTAATATTTTAAAAACATTTCTAAAAATTGCGAGAGTAACTGGCCTTTTTATGTTATATATTTCATGATTTATTATTTTGTGTATATAGTCATATAATATGAATATAATACATTTCGTATATAGATTTTCAGCATTTAAAACAGTGCCAAGTATCTGAGATGATCTTTGTTATAACATGAAATACATTATAGCAAATAAGCTACAATGAAACATAAATGTTTCTCTGTAACTTATTTGCCATGTACGTATTTTCATATATATATATATATATATATATATATACTTAATTTACTCGCATAAAATTAATATTCAAAAGTATAGATTTATGCGTAAACTTTAAGTATTTACTTCAAAAGTGCTCAATACGTAGGTAGAGCTAGTTAGTAAGTTATGAAATGTATATGGCGATTAAGCTACACTGAATATTCCGCGTTTCATCCACTCTAGGATTCTTCAAGCTTATGCATAAGCCTGAAGAATCCTAGAGTGGATGAAACGCGGAATATTCAGTGTAGCTTAATCGCCATATACATTTTATAACTTACTATATATATATATATATATGTGTGTGTGTGTGTGAATGAAGTGCGATGATCTCAGTAGTGGAAAATAGTTGTTTGCAAAGAAACACGGCTTTCTGTAGCTACAATTTGTAGATAAAATAGGCATTATTTGATAATTCTCTGGATAGTTTTATCAACATATATGTCAAATATTACAAAAAAACATCTTTCAATTAAAGACAACATTAAAACTGATTAAGAAAAATAGAGATAAGAGTTCTGCCATATTAATTATAGAACACGCGAAATTAATTTTTTTTTATACTGTTGTATATTTTCCATTTCCTATGCATTATATATATATATATATATATATATATATATATATATATATATATATATATATAATCAGCCTCTTTTAAGAAACTTGTTTTTTATCGTTGAGCACTTTCAGTTGAAATAAAGTCGGTCAATTTAGCTCTTATGCGCAGATCATCTTATAATGATTAGATCACTCTGACAGATGTTAAAAAATATTTTTAAATAAATGTTGAAAATTCAACAATATTTTCCGCGGTTAACGGTAGCCTAATGGACAAAGTTTTTGCTAATGAAGTCATATATGGCTTCTGTTGCCGGGTTCGAATCTATCGACCAGTGTTAATCGTGACATACTCCACTGATGATTCCCAAAAGGACGAAACATTAGTGTCTGTAGGTATTTAATATTTATTATTGTAAATTATATATATATATATATATATATATATATATATATATATGAGAGGGAGTAGTACTTGTATTATGTTCGACATATGCTTTTTAAAGTATGTTGAGTATATACAGGTTATTGAAGCATTGAATTGTATATTTGTATATTATTTGTATGTGCAAAAATAATGTCGTTTATATATATATATATATATATAAGTTGAACGTTAGAAAACGACATATTTGCACCAACATAAAATTTTATTTTTATTATGAAGAAATATAGCATAACAAAAACTAAAACCAATATATTGTTTTAAGGTTACAACTACCACGCATATATCATATACATGTGTCTGTTATTAATCTTATTTATGCAAACATTTGACTACACATTTGCTGACATGTGTCGGTTCAAGCTGAAAGTCAGCTTAACTTTTTAAGGCTATGTGATTAGCATAAAAGCAGTAATAACATGGTTTTCATTTCCTTCAAATTTTCCTGGCGAGTTCCAGCTGAGACTAAAACATGTTTGCAAACATGTAGCAAGAATGTTTATATAATATACGAGGCTTTCCTAAAAAGTATGCGACATTAGGCTAATAAAAGTATTTTACATATCTGACAGGGTTTGGACCCTAGTCCTCTTCAAATTAGGCCCCTTGTGCTTGCGCACACACTTAGCCCACAGATCCTTCCACTACTAGAAACACCTCTGGAAGTTTTCTTTTGGAATGGTGTTCATCTCCGCCGTCGCGTTCCACATTATCTCTTCTCTACTCTCAAAACGGGACCCTTTCAGTGGCGTATTCAATTTTAGAAACAACCAGAAGTAGCAAAGAGCCATGTCTGGATAATGGTAAAGTTGGCGAACGAGTGGAATTCCATGTTTGGCAAAGAAATGTTAGATTAAATGGGATGAATGTGCGGGGCGGGGGGTTGTCGTCGTGCAGTTGGCAAAATATCGCAGTCCACATGCCTGGTCTTTTGCGCAGAACTGCGTCACAGAGACGCTGGAGATTATCTTGATAGTACTCCTTTGTTACTGTTTGTCCTTCCGATGAGTATTCATGATGCACAATTCCACGGACATTACCGAAGACAGTCAGCATCATCTTGATTTTGCTTCGCTCCTATCGCGGTTCTCGGCCTTGAAGATTCGAGATGCTTCCATTGCGACGACTGTCTTTTTGTTTTAGGATCGTATCCGTGCATCCACGACTCATCTCCAGTTATCACGACTTCTGGTTGTTTCTAAAATTGAATACGCCACTGAAAGGATCCCGTTTTGAGAGTATAATGCGGAAGGCGACGGCGGAGATGAACACCATTCCAAAAAAGAACTTCTAGAGGTGTTTCTAGTAGTGGAAGGATCGGTGGGCTACATGTTTGCAAGCACAAGGGGCCTAATTTGAAGAGGATTAGGGTCCAAACTCCGCCAGGTATGTAAAATATTTTTCCATCCAAAGGTCGGATACTTTTTAGAAAGGCCTAGTATATTATACCAAATAAATATACGGCTCTATCCATTATAAAGCATAATAGCGATTCCCTGGATCAACCCCTGTGGACAGAAACTAATATATGAATATTGTGATTTTGCAGGCTGTTGTTTTAGCTGCTATGTCGTTAGAAAAGTGCTATTTAAAATGCACATATACTTACCAACTTGAATAAAATAAGATGGTTGCTTACTTCTAAGGCACCTCTGAATAAAACGTTTCTTTGATATAATTACGCGTGCGTGTATAGCGAAAAGCAGAATGCATAAGCAATTTAGCCTCTGTTCGCCATTTATGTATGCTACCGTTTCGAAAGATCCTCATAGACAAAAACGCCTGACAGTTTTCTCATAATTACAAACTTCGTTTATTTTTTATGGCTTTTCTTCCATATTAATTATTCATGAATTGTATTCGAGTCTTATATCGGTACAGGTTGCATAACGTGAGGTCCCGCGCCATTTTTATCTCCGATATTTATCATGTATAAAAACTTTGTATTATATTCTGTGTATAAAAAGTTTGTATTATATTCTGTGGGAAGTGCAATAGTGTAGTTGATACCGGTCAAAATAATCGGTTTGGGTTCCGGGTTCTAGTTTGAATGGAAATGTTTGCAATTTTGTAAATGATCGCGTTCTAAATCTGCTAGAATGTTGTTTTTTTTATATATATAAACAGAAAAAGATTTGCTGTTGTCGTATGTTCTCAATCCGCCATTTTCCAATTTGAAATCGCGAAAGTTAACAAAAATCAAGGGAGTTAAGTCAGTTTGTTGAGCGGAGTTGAATGTCTGATTAAAAAAATCTGAGTAAATGTCTATCTTCATATACGTACAATGAAAGTAAATAAGAATTTGTTTCCAATTCTTATGTGCATTTCGATATATTTTTTTATGGTATTTTGTATTGTTATTATCTGGACTACTAGAACTCCTATTCTCATCGTGGGTGTTATTTCCACAACAGTTTGATCAATATAAATTATCGACTTCCTTCAAACCGAATCTTGGGAATTTATATAAAAATTTCAAACTGATAAATATGCTTTATTGGTTTATAAGGATTCTGTATATATGCTTATCATAAAGTACACGTGAGTAGATTGTTTTGGGTCACGTGGGTAGATTGTTTTGCTCTGTCAGCCATGACAGTAGACGTCATAAGTAATTTGTATTATATACTTATTATCACTTGTAATATTGATTGTAGCTTCAACGTTTAGAATACTGTCACCAAGAACAGATTGTACTCCCTATTTGTATCAGTTAGGTTACGTGTTTATAAGATTTTTCCTTCTTATTGATGGGTTACCGATTTGTATCAATTTTATCATTCTGTCTTTGAACTAATTGGAATATGGCAAACGGATTTCGAAGACATGATTGGTGTCCTGAACTCGACTAAATCAAGTTTTCTAAGATTATAACCGAGCCCAGTTTTTACAATTTTCATTAAAGCAATATTTTAAGTACATTAAAATATTTTAGTTTCCCAGTCAGTTGAGCCAATCGAAGGCAAAAAATGTGCTCAATCATGATTTTTTTTTAATTCAGCAGAAAATAATTTAATCGCTTTCAAGTCCAATGTCAACAAGTACTTGCCATTAAATGTTCTGATGAGAAATCAGACGTTAATTTAATTGCTAATCAAATTGTTAATTTAATTGTTCATCTTCGACTCTCTCAAAAAGATTTTTATTAACTGAAATCTACTCATTTTCTGGGCCTATGAATTACTCATAATTAACCCAATTTTACATATTTTCTGATAAAGCTTTTTATTGCTTTGAGGTTGATTTGCATTGATTAAAGAAGTTCAAATGCGTCCAATGATCACCGATTAAATCGACGATCGTCTATCATATTCCATAACGACTGAACAAACAGAACTCTGATTATTTCAACTATTATTATCCTGGATCTTTATCACAACGTTTCGACCGACGTAATCTCCGATCTTTATGTGTGTGTTTGTTTGTTTTTTTTATTTAGATAATGTACGAAATTTTTAACGTAGCCTTTAATTTAATCCACGAGATATCTTTCTCTCGTTCCGTCAACCCTAATCGAGTAGAAGTCTCAAGTAATTCGTAATTAAATCTTCAAACACCGGAAAACTCAGAACCGATTAACTTAGTACTTTATCCGTTGCGCTATGGATCTCAGTAGGTGCGACAAGATGAACCTGAAGAAGGCCGGAGGTTTAAACGGCCGGAACTTTGTGCGGATTACATTCAAGATTATATCAGTAGGCCGAATAATTCAAACAATAGAAATCATGAATCCTCATCTAAAAAAAAAATCCGAAACGTAATGAACAAATTATGAAATGCGATAGAAAATCAAAAGTTCTGCTACTAATTAAAAAACGCCTTAAGTAAACAGTCTTGATATAAACCACATTTAATTCATATTTCAAGGTGTTTCCATGTTACATCTAGTCTTCTTTGTAATGATTTATAGTTTGGGCATCATGTGAAAATGGTATTATCCACCCCCTGCTGGTTTTTCAACAGCACATTTTTCAATATGCTTACATTATTTTCATAATTTATTTTATTGTTCTTCGAACTTTCGAGAGGATTATGAGATTGTCCCCCTTAGCATTGTATTACATGATATCGATCAAATTTTCAAACACGGACATTCGTGGTTCAGCAGAATCGCTTTGATATATCCGACTCTTCTCTCTAATAATCGTTTGTTCTATAAAATCTTCAAATATTACTTAAAAGGCTGGCGTCAATGTTAACCGTTTGAACCAAGACTTATCGGAGTCAGCTAGCCTAAAGCGTACTAGGAGTAAGATGATCACCCAAAATTTAAATTGCAGAACCATATGAAATCACAAATGTGTCAATTGAAATCCTGTTTTCTACTCTAACATATTTCTGCATTTTGATAATATTCTAAGAGTCTGCTTTTTAAAAGGACACTTTAATGACATAACTGATAAGATACTAATTCATTTCTAGAATTAAATGCTTACTTATATCTGTTTATATTCGGACGAATATATGAATTCATAAAAAGGAATTAGAATGTCTTCTACTACTTTTTAATATCTGAAAATTTCCAGGTCTAACACAGATAATAAAGGAGAATTCTAGATGAACTAGAGCAAAGATTCAGCAAATTGAAATAGCTAAAATGTTTGTCGTTGTAAAGTTTCACGTCCACATACTGTTTATCTGTATGACAGCTCTTTAGTGTCGCTAGAAAAAAATGTGGTCGCTTCCTACGACATCGTTGGTGTAGTGAGAGATGTAGATGATGGTAGCAGAAGTAAAATTCTATAGACAATAAAATAAAATGCGTACATGTTATTAACGTGTTTTCGCACACATATCTCAAGTTTTATTTAGCTCTGAGATGTGGGCCTTGATTCTCGAAATGGGTTTAGTTTCGTATTTTCGTCTATGCTGTGTGACTAGCATATAATTCTCATGAGTGTTTTCTTTTTGCCTATCAGAGATAGTTTTTGCCACACAAGCACAATACAATACTTCATTCACATCTTGACTTACATTTTCTATCTCAGTGGAATACTGTCCATTTCCATGAGGTTCATTTCAAACAAAATGAAGGAAAAGAAAAGAAAAGTATCGATTTTAAGAATATACTATTTTCATATCGAAAGGCCCGGCATGTAGAAAATGATTTTATTCATTTTAAATTTGCATGACATTTTCGTTTTCAAAATGTAAGTTGAGTAAGCCAATTCAAGGCAGACATTTTAAAATAAACTAACATTTCTTAAACTTATATTTTGAATGTACACTTAAACAATGATTTTCTCACGGAGAAAATATATCTTTATGTACATTTCCACGCGTATCTAAACTTGAACATTTAACAATTCGTCATTGATAACGGGACGGATCTTGTTTTTCCTAGTAACATCATGCGACGAAGGATAAAAAAGACGAAAAAAATTGTGTCTATCCTGACGAAGATATGATAACGTCGAAAAGCTCGATTTAGAACAAATAGATGTATGTTTACTGCTTTAAAATATGTGTTGAATTAACTTACTAAATTTAAATTTGGAATTAAACAACACTTTTATTACGGAGAATACATATCTTCATATATATATATATATATATATATATATATATATATTAGTCTAAAGAAGCTTTGAGTAAATGCATTTAAATTCCCGGAAAAAAATTAAATTTAACCTATCGCAGACTTAGCACTTGCATAATCTAGTTCCTAAAATGTCCACAATTATTCTAAAAGAGAATTCAACTATATACGGATGGCAAACAGAAAACCTTAACTAAAATTGCTAAATAGAGAACGGGAGTC